>NC_085138.1:86252237-86552237 GCF_035046485.1 Aedes albopictus | reverse complement strand
CAGTTGATTTTCGCGTGTTTCAACAACAAAAACAAACAGTACGGAAGCGACGAAAAGTTTCGGAATAGTTTTACGAGATTTACAGGTGTTTTTTACCATAAGATAAGGTTTTAAACCATCGGAAGATGTCTCCCGCCACCGAAAAATCCGAGATGGAAAGCGTCATCGTTGAAGGACTCGGCAAGATGCAGCTGGACCCGCAAAACGAAGCTGATGCTGTTTCGCTTCTGAATAAACCGAGTGCGCCCCGTCAGCGTCGTCCTATGATAATCACATCGGCTACTTTGGCCTCGCCAATCTGAAGACAGACCTGGAAATTGACGAAAAAACCAAAGTCGAGGAAGAGGAGAAACTTGCTGGAACCGGCGCAGGTAAAGGTGCAAGGGAGGATGGAAAGGAAATGAAGTTCTACGGTCGGGCCATCAAGCTCCCCGATCTGCAATTTGCGGATAAAGCGATTTTTGCTACAGGAAAATATGAAGGTAAGTGCAATCTATTGTGGATTTATTTAAAATTTAAATTTAAAATTTAATTCGTGCCGGACGTAACTTCATTGACTTCCGCTGCTTTTTTTTGTGCGTTAAACACAATGTCGGAACGGAGGCAGTGACACTAGTTTTGTCGAGCCGAAAAACCCCAAAAAAGCCGAAAAAAGTCGATAAAACCCGCAAAACTTTTGCGGGTTTTAGCGACTTTTTTGGGCTTTTTTAAGGTTTTTTGGCTTGGCTCCCCCTGTGCTCCCCCTGCGACGGAAGTAGTGCACTGTATAGTGCAAGTGCAACAGCTTTACTATACAGCGCGCTACTTCCGACGTTATGTTTAACGCATAGGAAAGGCAGCGGAAATCAATGAAGTTAATTCGGACACCAATTTAGTGCTAAATCCTCAATAAACATGCTGATACCTATATTGGATATCGGAAGGCCGCCGCCAGAAAAACGTTTGCTTTTTTTTTCAAACTAACGTGGTGAAACATACGTTTTCAATATATTAACAAATTTATTGAATAAAACTATGGATTTCTTTCGAAATTGTAGTCACCCGTGCTAATTTGATTCAATTATGTTTTCGAAGGCGTTATGTGTTGAGCCTGAGTCTTCTTCTTTTGGCGTAACATCCCCACTGAAAAAGCCTTTTCTCAGCTTTGTTCTATGAACTCTTCAACAGTTACTTACTGACAGCTTCCTCTAACAATGACCATTTTGCACTTTCCTTTACGAAAAGTTCCTGCAGCGACCGGGAATCGAACCCGTCACCCCCAGTATGATCATACTGGATACCAACGTCTTTACATCTGCGGCTATATGGGTGTGAGTCTACCACCTTTGAAACCTTGCAATAAATTTTTGTTTGAGTTTATCGAGAAGATTGGCCCGTATGAATAAAAAGTAATAATCCACAGTTCACTACTTTTTGGAGTAAATATCACAATTGAGGGGGTTAGAAGCAGAGGGGTGTAAGTGACAAAAACTCATTTTCGAGTAAATGAAGTTCAAAGTTTTTGACCAATTTTTCATCCCATACAAAATGTATGGAGTTTCAAAATTTACCCAATTTTCTCTGATTTATTGTGATTTTTCCAATCATCGTAGAAACAATCTCAAAAAAGTTTCTGAAAGCTTGATATCTGAAGAATTTTATGATATGCTCAGTTAAAAATCTACAAAATGATCACTTACACCCTTTTGATTCTGGGCCCCTCAATTATTGTTCTGAATAAAAGTAAACAGAGCATTAATTATACTAAAAGTTTTAAACTTACTAGTTTTGTGGAACATTTTCCACTATTAGTATGAGTATAAGTGGTATTTACTACAAGAAATTTTTAGTCATCTCCTTAGGTCTGTGATGCGTGTATCTGAAATCAGAACTTGTGTTTGCAATTTTCTTTTGGCGATTGCCGTTATCATTTTATGTCATTGTGTTTTCAGTTCGAAACCAAAATAGCAACATTGTTTTCATTTTCTTCCGCTGCTTCGGAATGACACGCTGTAAAGAATACAAGGTGTACAATACAGCGTGCCAATTCCGTCATTAAGGGGACTCACTAAACAGTTTAAACCGCTGCGTAAGCCATGATTTTCTGTTATTTGAAATGTTTCATGGAATAATTCCAAGACAACTTGAAGGGGAACACAAATAAATTATTCAAGAGATTTGTAATTTTTTAGGTAAAATTAGAGTTACCGAGAAAATTCCTTAACAAATCCGATAAGTTTGATGATTTTGCCTAATTGTTTGGGTAATTTTTCATCAAACACATTTGTTATTTTCCGTCCCCCCTTGACGAGTCAATGACCAAAGTGACAAAAGAAGAAAATGAGATTTGTTCCGGCCTTATTACGAATGAAATAATCGAAGATTGCTTAGGTGATCGCGATGTTTAATCAAAGTAATCATTAATAAGCGTAGAGTAAATAAATAAATAAATAAATAAAATCATTAATAAGCGGTTTACGTTGTTAAGTGAATAAAAATATTATCATAGCTTTACATAATTTTGCGAGCTTTCAATATAATACATTTATTCTTTATTTTTGCTAACAGAAGCCTGTGAGCGGAAAATGAAGACAATAACGTAGTGGCAGCATCACAACAAAGAGAACCTGATGTCGATAACAAAATCTGGAAGTAGGCTTCAGGCTGATCTGTTCAGAAGTGCTGGTCGACGTTACTGTAACGTTACAGCAGACAGATCTTAAGGAACGATGCTATTGTGGAACATAGCAGTTAAGCACCAGAACATCGTTGGATTGGTATTGGAGTTTGGAATCGACAAACATCCCGCTCGAGGAGAACTCACGTAAGCCCGCCAAGATTGGAAGGCAGGGTATTTCAGATTTTAATGGTGAGTCTAACTTTTCATGATTCAATGGTTTGTTGGGTTGTGGCACTGGTTTGCCAAGACGAGGAAAAACCAGAAAAACCGGTAGAACCCGCAAAAGTTTTTGCGATTTTTTTCTGTCTTTTCTGGGATGGGTATTTCAGCTAGTGTCGCCTCTCAGGTACAAATCAGATCCTTTTAATGCAAAATCAATGTTGCGAATTGTGAAGGCCTAAAAAACTGAGACAAATTCACTGTGCAATTTATTCCTGCTGAAAATTCTATGTACCTACCTGACATGACTATCGGAATTTGTTATCAGACTTTACTGCGCGAGTTCCCTAAAAGATTTATTCCTGACACTGAATCCTTATTTTATCGTTCAAAGTTGATAGTTCTGCATTACAGCTATTTGATAGTTTTAACGATCGATATAATTCTCGCAATAAGTTACAGCTGTTTGATAGTTTTCGCGATCGATATAATAGTTCTCACAATATATCTGGGAAAAGTCGTGCCAGCGGTAGAATAGCAGTCAAGCTCGTAGAGCATAGACGAACCCTGGTACAACGATACATATTGCCCATTTTACTGGCATTTTACCAGGTTAGCTGGTATGTCTGAAACATACTGGAAAAACTTGTAATTAGAAGGCACGAAATGTTGCTAATTGGCAAATTGAGAGATGAAATTTGTGAAAAAAATCGCGTTCTGGTGGGATTCGAACCCATGACTCCGTATTCGCTAGACCGGCGCTTTAACCAACTAAGCCACAGAACAGGTAATGGTTCTGCGGAATAGAAAGCCAAACTGACTCCGAAGCCGAGCTCTCGACGCATACTAATTAGACACCAGCAAAACAAACTGCCTGGTGGCTATGTATGCGGAGTGCGAGAGTAAGTCTCGGCTTCATATAAATAACTCGCTCGCACTTGTAGGTAGTGGGCACAAACAGGAGTGTGTTGTGGATTGGCATCTAAGCCGAAAAGAGAGATGAGTTTGTGAAATAGGAGTGTTCATGGTGCGGCTTCGGAGTCAGTTTGGCTTTCTATTCCGCAGAACCATTACCTGTTCTGTGGCTTAGTTGGTTAAAGCGCCGGTCTAGCGAATACGGAGTCGTGGGTTCGAATCCCACCAGAACGCGATTTTTTTCACAAATTTCATCTCTCAATTTGCCAATTAGCAACATTTCGTGCCTTCTAATTACAAGTTTTTCCAGTACGAACCCTGGTACCCAATACATAATATATGATTGGCCATACATTATCAGGTATGTGTATTCGACGCGAAACCTAATATTATTAAGTGCACAGCTGGCTCTTCAATATTAAACGATTTTCTACGGTACTTCAAAGTCTTGATATAAGTCTACGCTATTGTTTTTTAGGAGAATCCCAATTTTTGATGGTTTCCTAAATAATGGTTTCGGTTCTAGAAACATAATGTGAACTCCGCACAGTTGTATTGAAAAACGACCGAAAAATACTTTGAAATATCTTCCCTTTCAATTTATCTAAGTTTTCTTTTAAAAAATATAAGAAGGCGTATGCCTCTATATATAACAAAATAAATTATTCATGAAATTATCAGTTTCAATAAGAGTAATTTCTTTGCCATAAAATACCTGCTTGATAACAAGTTGAGCTATCGAGCAAATGCGCAATTTAATACGAACATTTGTTATTTTTTTTTGTTATTGATTACCTGTCTGATAACAAATAGAGCTCTCGAACAACTATACAATTCAATAGTAACAGTTGTTATTCTTTTGTTATTAAATACCAGGTTGATAACAAATTGAGGTACTCCCAAAATGAACAATCGAATAATAGGAATTGTTATTACTTTGTTATCCAATACGTTTTGAATAACAAATACAGTACTTAGTAGTGTGCTTGAAATTTCAGGTATTCAAATATTATTCAAATAACAAGACTTGGTATTTTCCAGGTGTTATTTATACAAAATTATGGTATTCGTTTTTGTTATTTTGCCTCTTATTACCACCTAATGCAGGGCATGTCAAGGTATGATAGTATTAAATATTAATACATACCTTGATATGTTATTCAGTTGTTATTCTTTTCTGCTCGGGAACACACTGATAGGGCTTGCGTCTATTTTCTTGCAACTGTTCATCATGTTACCTAAAAAGCCGTGATTTGAGGTATCACATGCATGGGTCACTTCCGGCCCGGAATCGGTTGCGAAACACTACCGATGGTCTCTTAAATAGTCTGAGCCTATTTTCTTGCTAAAGTTTATTAGTTTATCAAAAAAGCCATGGGTTTGGTTCAATTTTATATTTAGCCGCTTTCGGAGGGAACTAGTTTCGGCACTACTGACAGTCCATAATGTGGTCTTAGCCTACTTCCTCAATAACCGGTCATCAAGTTGTCGAAAAAGCCGTGATTTGATTTGCCGCATGCAAGAGTTTTGTCAACTTTTATATACGGCCACTTCCGGCGGAACACCCGGAACTGGTTCTGAAACACTACCGGTTCATATAAGGTCTGAGACTGTTTTCTTGCTAACTGCTCATCAGGTTATCGAAAATGCCGTAGTTTGATGTGCCGCATGCATGGGTTTGGATCACTTTTATATATGACCACTTCCAGCGGGACATCCGGAACCGATTCCGATACACTGCCGGTTCAGATATGGTCTGAGTCTTTTTTTACGCCAACCTTTCATTGGGATATCAAAAAAGTCGCGCTTTGATATATCGCATGCATGGATTTGGTTCACTTTTATATTTGGCCACTTCCTGCGGGACTCCCGGAACCGGTTCCGGAACACTACAGGTTCATATAAGGTCTGAGACTGTTTTCTTGCTGACTGTTTATCAGGTTATCCAAAATGCCGCAATTTGATGTGTCGCATGCATGGACTTGGTTCACTTCTATATTTGGCCACTTCCGGCGGGACTCCCGGAACCGGTTCCGGAACACTACCGGTTTAGATATGGTCTGAGACTGTTTTCTTGCTGGCTGTTCATCAGGTTATCCAAAATGCCGCAGTTTGATGTGTCGCATGTATGTGTTTGTTACATTTTTATGTATGAGCCCTTCCAAGGGTACTGGTTCGGTACACGTAAATGGCCATAACTCCGGAACGGCTGGACCGATCCGAACCATTTTCAATAGGAAACAATGGGACCAGATTCCGCGTCGAATGAACCGTCGGTCATTAAAATCGGTTGAGGTTTACTGCCAAAAAGTGATGTGAGTTTATTTGTACACACACATACACACACACACACAGACATCACCTCAATTCGTCGAGCTGAGTTGATTGGTATATGTGACTTGACCCTCCGAGCCTTCTATCAAAAAGTCGTTTTTGGAGTGAACATATAGCCTTTCCAGTACACTTAGTGTACGAGAAAGGCAAAAAGGGTCTCCAGTTGGCCTAGTGGTTAAGGCTATGAATCGCCAATCCGGAAACGGCGGGTTTGATTCCCGTTCCGGTCGGGAACATTTTCTCGACTTCCTGAGCATAGTGTATCATTGAACTTGCCTCACAATAAACAAATTCATGCAATGGCGGGCAAAGAAAACCCTTCAATTATTAACTGTGGAAGTGCTCTAAAGAACACTAAGTAGAAGAGAGGCAGGCCAAGTTCCAATGCGAACGTCGAGCTATAAAGAAGAAGAAGAAATTATCAAAAAAGCTGCTATTTGATGTACTGTCAAACCCCGCGTATTCATCACTCTTTAATAAGACATTTTTTAACTTGTACCCCGCTCATTCGAAATTTGTTGAATTAAAAAAATGATCAAATGTCTCAGTATAATCCACTGTAAATACGAATGATACGATATTGTGATGTTACTTACACCCGCAGCGGCTCCTCGTGCAGCTGCTACTTCCGAAAGCTCTAATTTGGTGCATTCCGACACCTGATCCGTTTGGTGATCAACCGCAGTGAACCTCGGAAGCCAACAATCGTAAAATGTACAAGCTATCAATTCGTACCACCACAATATCTGTAAGATTTGTGTTCAAAAACAAATCATACAATCTAAACAAAACTAAAATAGAGTTAGTTTATCGAATTGAAAGTTTACACAGGTAATTTGACAGCAATCATTGTCGAATCAGCGTGGTTTTATGGTACGACACGCATGGATTTGATTCAATTTCACATTTACAACTTTCGGTTCACATTTTACCACTTACCGATTGTCCCTGATGTGGTCTTAGACTAGTTTCATGCAAATTTTTTATCAGTTCTCCTAAAAAGTCGCAAATTGATGTAATTCATGTATGGGTTTGGTTCATTCGTGCATTTCGCCAGTTCCGGCGAGGCACTCGAATCTGGTTCCGGAACACTACTGACCTGAGACTATTTTCTTGCTGACCGTTCTTCGCGTTATCGAAGAAGCCGTTATTTAGTGTGCTGCGTGTATGCGTTTGGTTTTTTTCTACATTTGACCACTTCTGTCGGGGCACCTGGAACTGGTTTCGGCACACTATTGATTTTCCAAAGTATGGTCTATGATTTTTTTTTGTTAACCGTTCATCAGCTTACCTAAAAAGTCATTAAATGTGTCGAATTTATGGGTTTGGTTCTCCTTTACATTTGACCACTTCCGATGGGGCAACCGTAATCGGTTGCGGAACACTACCAGTAGTCCCCAATATGGCCGGAAACTTTTTTTTTGTTAAATCATGATGCCTAAAAATGCGCGATTTGATATGTCGCTTGCATGGGTTTGGTTCCCTTTTATATTTGGCCATTTCCGGCGGGACACCCGGAACCGGTTCTGGATCACAACCGATTCAGATATGTTCTGAAAATATTTTCCTGCTTACTGTTCATCAGGATATAAAAAGCCACGATTTGATATGTCCCTTGCA
The DNA here is from genome assembly GCF_035046485.1 of Aedes albopictus. Taxonomy (NCBI): domain Eukaryota; kingdom Metazoa; phylum Arthropoda; class Insecta; order Diptera; family Culicidae; genus Aedes; species Aedes albopictus. Next base: position 86,544,550 of record NC_085138.1, on the reverse strand, counting down.
TGGGTTTAATTCACTTTTATACTATGCCACCTCCGGCGGAACATCTGGAACCGGTTCCGATATGGTCTGAGAATGCTTTTCTGCTAACTGTTCATCAGGTTATCGAAAAAGCTGTGGTTTGATATGTCACATGCATGGTTTTATTTCAATTTTATATTTGGCCACTTCCGACGGGACACCCGGAACCGGTTCCGGGACACAACCGGTTCAGATATGGTCTGAGAATATTATCCTGCTTACTGTTCATCAGGATATCAAAAAAGACACTATTTGATATGTCGCATGCATGGGTTTGGTTAACTTTAATACTTGGCCACTTCCGGCGGGACATTTGGAACCGGTTCCGGAACACTACCGGTTCCGATATGGTCTGAGAATGTTTTCCTGCTTACTGTTCACCACGTTATCGAAAAAGCCACGGTTTGATATGTCGCTTGCATGGGTTTAGTTCACTTTTATGTTTGGTCACTTCCGGCGGGACACCCGGAACCGGTTCCGGGACACTACTGGTTCAGAGATGGTCTGAGACTATTTTTCTGCTAACCATTCATCAAGTTATCGAAAATGCCGTAGTTTGATGTGCCGCATAGATGGGTTTGTAGCGTTTTCATATCTGGCCCCTTCCTGGGGTACCAGTCCGGAACACCTAAATGGCCATAACTCCGGAACGGCTGGACCGATGTGAACCATTTTCAATAGGAAACAATGGGACCAGATTCCGCGTCGAATGAACCGTCGGTCAATAAAATCGGTTGAGGTTTACTGCCAAAAAGTGATGTGAGTTTTTTTGTACACACACATACACACACACACACATACACACACACACACATACACACACACAGACATCACCTCAATTTGTCGAGCTGAGTCGATTGGTATATAAGACTTGACCCCTCCGGAGGCTCTATCAAATTTTCGTTTTTGGAGTGAACATATAGCCTTTCGGTACACCTTGGTGTACGAGAAAGGCAAAACGTTCCATACAAAATGTACGGAAAATTTTTCGCCGATGAAATATTTTCTAGTCTTCCTATTATGAATATATAGCCCAAATACTAATCATTTTCGAAGAAAAATACGAGGTACAAGAAAGTTCGATAATAATCGGGATTTTGACACCGTGTATCGTTACACTCGAATCTCTATTCAGCTTGAACTAAGTTTAGGTAAAGTGTATTTCAATAACTCCACCAGGGGGTCAGTTGACCCCCGCAGGCACCCCTGCGCCTTCGTTGGACCTAGTTCTCCTCAGAGGTTGGTGGTTGGCCGTCATCGCTGATGAGCAGGATGGATATCTTTGAGACATTCCCATCCTTAGTCCGGACAGTAACGACCCTAATGTTTCCATCCACGCCTGGATTGATCTGCGTCACTCTTCCGAGAAGCCATTTGAGAGGAGGAAGATTATAGTGCTTGACCAACACCATTGCGCCAGACACGCCTCGATTTGTGTCAGAACCGTATTAAGTTCGTCGAGAGTAACCGTTCGCAATCCTATCACCTTCTTCAGGTGCTGCTTCACGGACTTCACTGCCGCCGAAGTTTAGGCATTTAGTGTGATTGCCTGCTGAGATTGTTGGCCTCTGAACAGAGCCACAAGTTTATCGTACTGCTGGCGAAGCGCCATGTGATAGGTCATCCGCGGGATGATCATTGCTCGCACCATGCCGCCACGTTCCATCCCAACTAACATTTTCAGCGCTATAAGCTTCAATAACTTGCTTTCTGTTGGATAAAAATCAAATTGAAGCAGTCAACGCTGAATAAAAGGGAAGCTAGTAAAATATAAACCACTAGCTGTACCCGGCAAACTTTGTCTTGCCTACTGCGTTTTTTGACGTTTCAAGTTTCTAGCCAAGACCAAGTCCCCGATCAAAATGTATGGAAGATCGATTTTCAAAAACTCTCACTTTCTCCATGTTTTTTGCCTCATAAACCTTCCTTGGGTGAAAACTAACAGAACAAAACTAAGACGACCAAAATCGGACCTTCCGTTCGCAAGTTATGCGCGGTCCCACGTATGCCACTGCATTTATATATATATAGATAAGCTAATACACGGCTGCAAAACAAGCGCCACACAACTACCGAACTCGGTTTTCTGAAATCAATCACTTGTCACTGGGGCTGCCTTTACTGTGTTGACCGACCTCCGAAATGAAGAATGATTACACGATCGCAAAAGAAAGGCTACGCGCGATATTACTAAGGGCTATCGTATATTTGATGTTTCTCTCCAAACGTTTACTTATTGATTAAGGGTCGATTTCTTCACCTCGGCTTAATCGGTAATCCAGGCTCACCCATATAGTTAAACCTGGTTTAACGCTTAAGCCAGGGTGAAGAAATCGGCCCTAAAAGGTATAATATAAAAAACAAATAACATACACTTCTGCAATGCTCATCGTGGCAGTGCTGCCAGTTTATAAGGGCGCTCACTGTTCATTCAACATACTTCACTCTATTTACACTCTAATACTGACAATAGCGCTTTGAAGACCGTTATGCGATATCATTACAGCTAGAAGCTGTAATAAAGAAACTGTTGGTATACCAACACGGCTTGTCAGATTCGAACATTATTATCAAAACAAACTTTAAGCGGCGTATTTAGCTACTACCTGTAGTAGATGTGATGTAAATAATTAAGAGTTGTAGTAGATGTGATGTAAATAATTAAGAATGTAAAAAATCATTGAAATATGTTGAGAGTGTAGAAGGTCGACAAACTGTGTTTGAAATATTCTAAGAGTGCATAAGAACTGTCAAGCATTGCCTCGAGCTTTTTCGAACACGAGTGTGGGATACTCGTTCTTGAATTCGCTGTACGAAAGAACGATGCACTATGGGCCACAAAACAAAATATCGCGACAAAATTAAAAAAAGTTGTTTTTCTGATATCAATCATTTTTCATATATGTTGGATTGTTTGGGCTTTGTATACCGATTGATTTTTTTGGATTTGTAACAAAATTGTATCGTTTTTTGTATGGAGATGCTCCATACAATGCGAAAATTATTGATTTTAATCAATATTAAGAAAAACATGATTTTGGTGATAAATGTGCCCAACAAATATAACGCCTACATTTCATAACAGTAAATTTAGTATATTTTGCATATTTGATGCACAAATTGCGATGTCTTTAAGTTCAAATTAAAATTTTACAATATTTACACAAATTTTGCGATTTATTTGCCAATTTGTTCAAATAGTAGTAGTATTCGACCGTATTCGAGATGCAACTGGTCTAGGAAGCTGCATGCGTTAATTTTACAAAACTATGTTTTACGCTGTGCTTCAATAACCATCCACTCAAAGATCCACTTTTGCCATTACGACGCAATCTCTTTATGGCTTGCGAAACAATGCACATAGCAACAAACTACTATTATTCTGGAAGGTTTCATTTCAGGTAAGACTGTTATTGTAGGCGTTTAAATATGTACCACACACTTACTCAAAGTGCAAAGTTTCGGTACATCAATTCGTGTGTTCAATTATGATTTTTAATAAGCTCAATTTATGTATATATGGATAAGTTTATGGTGAAAAAATCCGCTGCTTAGGTGTTTCAGATGTCCGGAATTTGGCCGAATGCCGCTTGGCCGAAGTATGTTTAAATAATTCAGAGACCCCTTTTCACATTCTAGCTGCCAGTTCCTTCCTCCAATCATTGACTATTCTTTCTAGTTTTACAATTCAGGGATAAGTTGGCGTTGAAACTGTCAATGTTTTATCAGAGATTTTTCCTCATTTTTATCATAGGCGATTATTTTGAGTTATACTGACGTGGAGAACAGTGGCACGAACGTTTCTTCTTCAGCCAAACAGCATTCAGCCAAATGGCGTTCGGCCAAATTACCCTTTTGGCCAAATGGCGTTCGGCCAAGCGGCAATCACCCAAATGACAGTCGTTCAAATGACTCGGAGCCGGTATTTACAAGTGGGATGGATTGGATATATTTGCGATAAACAGAAATAAGGCAATCCATGACGACTTTTCGCGATGGGGGTGACAGCCTAAAATGTAAACATAGTGTGAGTACAACTTACCAAAGTTTCGTCAAGTGTCGTCGGTGCTTAACAAATTCTTTTATGTTCAACTGTCACCCCGATCATCGTATGTCAAAAATACATGGTAAACAAAAGAAATCAGTTGATCGCATCTGTCTCATGGATAGCCTTATATTTGATTTTCCATGAAATATTTAAAATGCCGTGTTTAAATTGATTGTCTCGGTAGCTAAGTCGGTAAAACACTTGTGTAGCATATGAACATGAGGGTCGTGAGTTAAAATCTCACTTGAGCTGTGGATTTGCTCCTAATTTCATTAATAATGTATCCATCTATACATATTAGAGTGGGTCAACGTTGTATGGAGAAACTTTAAATTTGACCGCATCAACCCGGAACAAAGCTTTTTTGACTCCTTTTTACGTCCAAAACAACTGTGCAAAATTTGGGAGCGATTGGTTGCGTCCCCGTATTCCGCATTGTGATTGAAATTTGTATGGAAGTTAGTATGGGAAAACGTACTTTTTTGCATTTTACTCATAAGTTGAATTCTTTTGTCAAATACCGTTAAACTAATGACGTTAAAGTATAGCCTAGGATATACCGAAAAACTTTGCCGAAGACCGCAAAGTGATCCGACGCTTGTGAAAAAAGTTATTCGCTTGGTAACTTAGGCCAAAAACTGAGATTTTATTATTGATGTTATTCCTTTACATGTTAAATGATAAGCGCCACCAGGCAATCTGTGCGTTATAACTTTTTTCAGAAGTGTCGGATCACAATGCGGTCTTCGGCAAAGTTTTTCGGCATACCCTAGGCTATGCTACAACGTCATTAGTTAGATAGTTTTAGACGAAAAATTTCAAATCATGAGAAAAATGCAAAAAAGCACGTTTTTCCATACTAAATTCCATACAAATTTCAATCGTAAAGCGGAATACGGGGACGCAACCAATCGATCCCAAATTCTGCACAGTTGTTTTGGACGCTAAAAGGAATCTAAAAAGCATTGTTCCAAAAAATCGACTTTGTTGACCCAGTCTAATACATATGTATGTACGTTATATCACACGGATTGATATATCGAAACATTGCACATTGAGTACGTGTGTGATCTCGATTTAAAAGCTTATAATCACATTTATATCTGAAACAAAATCTTCCAGAATGATAGTTGTTTGATGCTATGTACATTGTTTCGCAAGCCATAAAGTCATTGCGTCGTAATGGCAAGAGTGGATGATTATTGAAGCACAGCGTGAAATATTGAAAAATTAAAGCAAGCACCAAAATCACTCTAACTTGGTTTCCCCTCGAACTTGGTGGTGGCCGTAGTTGCCCCCCAGAACTTGGTGGTGGCCGTAGTTGAAGATTCTGTGAACTACTTTAGGAGCGGAAAGACGTGTGTCCTCGTTGTTGTATCGTGTGAGAAAAAACTCTGTTACCACAATGGCGGAGTCGGTAGTGAGAAAAAATGAATTTGAAACTTTGTGCTTTAGTAGGTATAACAAGAATTTAAACTGGGTGCCTCTTCTAGGCATGACCAGCTGGGTGCTTCCGGAAAGCATGACCAGAAGTGAAAACTGGGTGCCTCTTTTAGGCATGGCCAGCTGGCTGCAATCGGGAAGCATGACCAAAATTTGAAACCGGGTGATTTGATTCTTTAAATTTCTCTAGAGTAGAGAAGGGAAAGAATGTAGTAGATGTGATGTAAATAATTAAGAATGTAAAAAATCATTGAAATATGTTGAGAGTGTATAAGGTCGACAAACTGTGTTTGAAATATTTTTCGAACACGAGTGTGGGATACTCGTTCTTGAATTCGCTGTACGAAAGAACGATGGAAGGAATGAAAATGTGAGAGCGAAAGAGAAAGAGCGCTTCGACGATGTGTAAGAGAGATGGTTGCACCTGCTTGGTCGAAGTGGAGTCGGCCGTAGTTGAAGATTCTGTGAACTACTTTAAAGGGCTATTCCCATTACACCGGGCCGGGCCCCGGCCGTGCCCCGGTCATCGATTTCTTACATGCGATTACTATGGCGTGTATCACATCACACCGTGCCGGGGCTCGGTCGGGCCCCGGCCGGGCTAGTGAGAAGCACGCCACAGATATCGTTAGAAAGAAATCGATGACCGGGGCCCGGCACGGTCCCGGCCCGGTAAAGTGAGAAGACCGCTTAAGAGCGGAAAGAAGTGTGTCCTCGTTGTTGTATCGTGTGAGAAAAAAAACTCGGTTACCACACTACCCGAATACTTTACAGCTATCCATTTCTTTGTTGAGATTTTTTTTAGGTTGCTTTTATTGCACTTTAATCCAACTCCGGAAGATTTGTTGGAAGATGTGCAAATCGAATAAGAGCCCCAATCAATGAAACAACTGCTTTTATACAGTACGTTTTTTAATGCTGCCAAATACACAAAACAGCAGTGCTTCGTAGCTGTTTAAAGAATATTCTTTCAGCTAGAAGCTGTGGCGAAGAACCTGTTGGGGAAACCACACAGCTTGTTCAATGTAAACATTTGCGTTTGACGTTTTGCAAGCTTTTCAGCAAGATGAAGTTGGGTAAGGTTCTCGTGGCACAATTATAAAGCCTTGTCTGGAGTGAAACAAAACGGGCTATTTTCTATGCTATTTATATATAGCAGTGTGGCAGCGAGGACATCATCGTGACCAGTGGATACAGAGATCGGTAGTTCGATTCTAAGTAGCGGCAAGAACTTTAATTATTCAATTTTAAAACAATAGTTCCAGTTCCAAATGTATTGCGTCACGGTATCCATAACCTAATTATATTTAATTGATTTATTTGGGGATGCCATATAACTATTGTTTACCAACTGTGGAAAGGCTACAAAAGCGCCTTCTCAAGATGTTATTCAGTTAGTGGTTACATAGGTGTCGAGAAAAGAGCTATGATTTGGTGGCATAGAAGCTGCTCGCACAGCATACATGTGGATTAAGTTCGCCAGATTCATTGGTATAGGGCTTGCAAAGAAGTTTCCGTTCTTATGTACAACTCAGTAACTCAGCATCAAGCCGTATTATGGACGCTGTGTTGACGTTTACGTTCATAATAAATGTTAGTTGGGATTCTTCGTCAAATGAGATCCTGTTCGCCACGAACATTTGGAATCGCGACGAATTTGATTAAAGCCATAATAGAATTTTTGTAGTAATACGTTTGAGTTAACACTGGAATACTTGCTGATGTTTTTTTTTTCATACAGGTGAGCTTGAGGTACAGCAGAGACAACTTTAACCATGGAATTGTAAGCTGTCTCCTCTTCTTTCCCATCTTTGCAAGTGGAGCGACTCGGGATTTGGGTTCTAGTAAATTTGATGTGATTGTCCGATCGAAGTGTGTACATCGGGCGCATATGCATGCTTCCTATGCTTTTGTAGATGCATCACAAAATCCGTGAAGTTCCACCGAGATATAATCCTTTCGGAAAGCAATCCATCTTGAAATCTGTAGATTTTCAAGCCTCGACAGACTGGTGCGAAATTTGATCAATTGCGTTTGGATCGAAACTCATCTTGTAGAGGTTCATCCCAGGAAATGTTCTGTTCTGTTCTGAAGACCCACACATATTTTGGCAGATACTGTTATGATTTCAATTAGTCCGATGGGACCAGAGATTCTGGCTAGGTCACAGAAGATCGAAGGTTTACAGATCACCGAAGATATCCACTTCGGACCTTTGAAGTGGAATACATCTGTCCTGGGCTCCCATAATAGCCCAAAAGAGTTTTTATGATAGCGCTTGAATCGTCGAGCTCGAACGAGCTGCCGTCATCCTTGAGCACCGCGGGCATTTCCTCCTGAACAGCTGGACAGTTGCTGCTCCACTTTAGCAGGTTGAATCCTACGCCTTTCAGCAGCTGCTGCATGTCGCTGCACAGCATGACTCCATCTTCAACACTATCAACTCCAGTCATCGTGTCGTCAACATAAAAATCTTTGCTGAGAATTCTTGCTGCTCCAGGGTATTTGTGTCCATGCAGTTCTGCAAGTAGCTTGAGCCATTTTGTGGCCAAATACGGCGTTTCACTAGAATATTCGGATATCCTCGTTCCGACTATCTCGCCAGAACATAGTCTGTTTGAGTTGTGAATGCTGGTCTAGCCGACGCATTGCCGTGGATCTTGAATCTCCAAGTTGATTCGTCGGTATTTCTATTGTATTTCTTCTTGTGGGAAGTGTTACAATGAATTGCCCACTTTCATCCCGCACCGTTGTGCGGTCGAACAGCTCTTCGCAGGCGTATTCCTCCAGTGACGGAAGACTATTCGTTTCGTGTCTTGTACGACTGGTTCATCCTCTCCGAGCTTGAATTTCTCTTGAGAAGCAGGTCGACGAACAATCCTGCTCCGACGATCACATCTACGCAACCAGGCTCCGAGAAAACCGGATCGGCGAGTGTGATGACCTCCGAAAGTTGTGGACTGGTGGAATCAATCTTCCGGAATCTTGCGTAACTTGTCATAGCACGTAGCACATATCTTCCCCAATGAATGACGAAATACGAAATCGATCACAATCGGAAATGGATTGTTTGCACTTGTTTAGCGGCTTGGCTTGAATTCCAAACGCTGCGATGCTCGTTCGGAAATGAAACACAGCTGAGATGCCGCTGTCAAGAAATGCTCTAGCATGCACGGTTTTTCCAAAAGGATCTTCAAGGATCACGATCGCAGTTCCTAGCAGAACCGATTGTGATACCTTGGCTTCTTGAGCGATGCACAGCAATAATATTTCTTGGTTGGTACGTCCAATGTCGCCCATCACTGCATAATGGGCACGACTGCTGCTGATCCAAATAACTGCAGCTAAACTCAGAAGGTTTTTTCGGTTTTTTTGGCGGTTCTGTTTCGCCAGAAATGGAACGCAAAAATGTACTGTGCTTCGATAAGAATTCCAGTATGTCGTCATATCTGTGAATATCCGTTGAGCGATGTTACGTTTCCCACAGTTGTTGGGTTAAAGGATCAAGCTTGCTGATGGCTATCATGTGGGTTGACTGCGAACTGCGACTGCGAATCTATATGGGACTTCATGAGGAACTTCTTTTTTTTCGTAGCGTGACTCCAGTAAGCGGTACGCTATGGAGTAGTTGTCCGCCGTGAGATCAATCGGCGTTATCTGCTACAGCGTTGCTCCCGCCCACAAAGTTCGGAGGTATGTAAACCGATCGAAATTGGTCAGATGTGGATTGTCGACTGTTGGGGTTTTGAAAGTATCTCTAAAAGTGACCCATTCCATGAGTGATCCTCGAATCATCGGAATCTTCAATTCTGACAGTTTCTCACGCATTGGAGACGCCGTGCCACCGCCTGTGTGTTGTTCGTTGATGCCGGAGCCAGTTGACTGAGCGGGGCCTTGCATGAAGGCTTCTAGTGACTGCTTCAGTCGGAAACATTGGTGAATGAACACCTTCAAGACATTGGAACTTTGTTCGCTGCATTGCTTCATGCTAGCTGCCAAGGCCTGTTCGTGAACTGCTGCTGGAACATCTTTCGTCTCTCCATCGTCGGTGTCCCATTTCTAAAGGAGTATTTCGATATTAGCGCGGACATCGCACAGCAAATCATAGACCTAGTCCAACTTTTGCAGTCTTGCTGGAACTGAGCCTCTATCGCTTGCCTCCTGAAACTGGTTCACGAACTCCTCAATGGATTACACCATGTCCCGCAGGTTGGCGCTTTCAATATACCGCCTTTCAAGGGCGATCGTACGACGGCGAAGGCAAAACCACGCTGCACAGAACAATCACTACTGTTTTACCGCACTATTGCTCGTCACTTCGATTGAATTCGGTCCGAAGGACCATAAAATTTTCCGTCTTCGACCTTGCGTTCTTGTCAACCGCGGCCGTTTCTCAACTGGTCAATTCCGATTCACTCCTCTGGGGGGCCCAGAGTGATTGGTACCTATCGCCGCATGGTAGCAATTAATTCCGCACCGGTGGTTACTGAATAGAACACGCTTATTGCGCCTGACTATTGTGTATTTGTGCCTGTTTTATGCGCGCACTGTGAGGAGACTGACTGATCAGTCTATCTGAGAGATTCTCCAATCTCCGAGTGAGTTTTTATCAATCTATCTCTGCTAAAAAACATTATTTGGATGCTACGAGAATGAGTGACCCACTCTTGATCATCAGTTAGGCTGCTGGGTGTCCGGTCATTTGGCCGAACGCCGTTTGGCCAAATGACGTTTGGCCGAATCATTATCCAAAGAATTATGAGGAAGTTTTTGACATTCTAGCCAATATGATCATCAGAAATATTTCTTTCTTTTCATCATAGGCTATTCTCTTTAGTCTTGACATTCAGGGATTAGTTGGCGTTGCAACTTCCAACATATTATCAAAGATTTTTCCTGCTGTTCTTTCGAGCTATACTTAGGCGGAGAACAGTGACATGGTAACTGATGTTCATCATTCGGCCAAATGGCATTCGATCAAATGACCTGGAACCAGGCTGCTGATCGTTGCAGACTGGGTTCAAAAAGCCTCTTCTGGCACAAATTATACAAAATTTTACAGCTGTCAATGACCATTTTATTCATGGGATGTCTTGTAGCAGGCACAAAGATGCCCAAGAAAGTCAAGGAAATTCACATCATGAAAAATTGCTGTACCGACCGGGAATCGAGCCCGTCATCATATCTCTACAACTGTGGCTATTCGGGATGGAATCCTATCCTTAAATTCATTGAAACGCACTTAAGGCTTGGAACATATCTTCTTTAATACCCTGAAGTGTTAATTATGCTTTAGAAAACAAACTGCTGTCCCATTTTACTATTACTTTAGAGCTTTTAGTAGAACTTGTTACTTCAGACTCTAGTTTAATTTAAAAACATTTCACTAATACTTCACTTTTGCAAAAGAAAATAAAAAATGAATAACTCTTTTAAAGAAAAACTAGAAAGGACGAGCAAATTCCTTTTAATTCTACTACTGTGCTTATCTTCGGACAGATAGGCCTATTTCGTCTGTGACTTACAGACTTCTTCAGTGTCAAGTGCTCGACTGAAGAAAACCTCGCATTCGTTGTGGTATTTATACTAGGAGTGTATGTGTAGGTACGTGTGTGGGTAAAAGTGTAGGTATAAAAATGTAGGTACAAAATTGTAGGTACAGATTTGTAAAAAGGGGGGTGTATCTACCTGTTATGAAACAGGGTGTCAATAAGATACCTAAAGCTAGGAAAATTCCTACCGATTTGGTAGGTAGTCAATTGGTGTTTGTTGTGTTTTTTTTTTTTTTTTTTTTTTTTTTTTTTTTTTTTTTTTTTTTTTCCTTTTTTTTTCCTGCCGATTTGGTAGGTAGTCAATTTGTGTTTTGTGTATTGTGTAATGTTTTGTGTGTGTTAGGTAAAAATTTAAACAGCCACGTGTACCCATTGCCCTGATCCTTGTTAAGTAGTTTTTTATTGTTTTGTTTGTAAATTTCTAAACTTTCTGCAACATCAAATTTCCATGGGTTTGTAATGTGTCGTAAGAGTTTAATATTTGAAGTATTCAAAAAATGTCCTTCATTGAAAATATGTTCAGCAACTTTAGATTTAAAATGATGAATGAGTCCCTTGTCTGTGTCTTTGTGTGCTTTTGATACTTCCGTTATGTGTTCTTTGAATCGTGTGTTGAGTGTGCGTTTTGTTTGTCCTATGTATATTTTGTCACAGTGATTACATGTTACTTTGTAAACACCAGATTTTGTTAAGTTGTCCAACGGGTCTTTCGTAGATCCTAAGAGAGTTTGAAGTTGGTTAGCTTTGCTTGTGAAAACTAATTCAAAACCAAACTTTCTGAGAATTGGTCGGAGTTTTTTGGTGTCACTGTTGTAGTTCACAGTTATCCGTTTAAGTGTAGGTTCTGTCTGTGTCAGTGTAGTCAAAGAACGTCTGTATTGTTGTTGTGTCTTTTTGTTGATGATCTGTTGTATTGTTTGTTTTGTGTAACCGTTCAACTGTGCTGTTTCGAAAATGTAATTAAGTTCTTTCGTTTTTCCTGTTTCACTAAGTGGAAGTGTCTGCATTCGGTGTATCATGTGATTGAAGGATGCAATTTTGTGTTGATGTGAGTGATTTGATGAATTTGGAATAGTGCGTTGAGTGTGTGTCTGTTTTCTGTAAATTTCGAAGGAAAGTGTTGATTCTTGTTTTACGATGAGTATGTCCAAAAATGGTAGTTGGTTGTTCTGTTCAATTTCACAAGTGAATTCGATGTTTTTGTGTGCATTATTGATATTGTTCAAGATTTCAGGTAAAAGATGTTTCTTAACAATGCTAAACACGTCGTCAACGTATCTCCACCAGACTTCAGGAAGCTGTTTGTTGTTTTCTAAGCGTTTTTCCAAATTTGCCATAAAAATTTCACTTAAAAATGGAGAAAGTGGATTGCCCATGGGGGCACCATTAAGTTGTTTGTAGGTTTCATTTCTGAACGAAAAATAATTTTCTTCCATACAAAGTTTGGTTAATTTGATGTATGTACGAACTTTCTTAATCCAATCTGAATCTGAATCTTCATATTGGTTCAGAAGCCAATCTTCTAGTAGGTTAATGGCCTCTTTAACTGGAATGCTTGGAAATAGTGATTTAACGTCGAATGAAACTAAAATGCCTAAAAAATTTCACAGTAGATCTGTCAAGAATTCCGAACAATTCACAGAACTAGTACAGAATTTATCCGTTAACGACGATGAAATTTTAGTTTCATTCGACGTTAAATCACTATTTCCAAGCATTCCAGTTAAAGAGGCCATTAACCTACTAGAAGATTGGCTTCTGAACCAATATGAAGATTCAGATTCAGATTGGATTAAGAAAGTTCGTACATACATCAAATTAACCAAACTTTGTATGGAAGAAAATTATTTTTCGTTCAGAAATGAAACCTACAAACAACTTAATGGTGCCCCCATGGGCAATCCACTTTCTCCATTTTTAAGTGAAATTTTTATGGCACTGAAGAAGTCTGTAAGTCACAGACGAAATAGGCCTATCTGTCCGAAGATAAGCACAGTAGTAGAATTAAAAGGAATTTGCTCGTCCTTTCTAGTTTTTCTTTAAAAGAGTTATTCATTTTTTATTTTCTTTTGCAAAAGTGAAGTATTAGTGAAATGTTTTTAAATTAAACTAGAGTCTGAAGATGCTGTCCCATGTTCAAACGTCACCCACCCCGTATCAATAAAAGAACGATTCTCCAACCAAATATTTACCATGTTTAAATGATTCAACTTTCATGACCGATTGCAGTCGTAAACAGTTTCGGAAACTTTCCTGAAATCATCACCACCATTGGTACGAGAGTGTTCCATTATTCAATTTCGACTCAATTCAATCAGGGGCCTCACCGAAACTAACTGTGGCTGTGGGAAACTTGAGCGTCTGTTTTTCTCCCACATTTCCTCTCGACATCCACACAGGAAAGAGAGCACTGTTGAAACCTACAATTCCGGTCCACTTTCGACTCCGAACGAACGAACGACCCCACTCTCCATCCTCCAACTCGTCAAAACTGCTCCAAACTGAACTGCAGCCCCGGCCTCACTGAAAACTTTTCCCAGCCGAGACAACAAGGGAAAGGGAAAATTGTGAAAAGCTCTTTACCGAGCTCTTCGTCCTCATGGACCCGCTCGCTCTGCGCTGGAGTGGCTATTGTACTTTCGTCGCCAGACCTAGCCATCCATCAAATCAAGACTCGCTCCAGTCTCCAGTATTGCCTCCATCACCATCATCATCATCGGAGATTCCTCCAAAGTGTCCTCCGTCGTCGTCGTCGTCGTCGTCGTCGTCGCAACAATCGTCTTATCGCAAGCATCAACAACATCTCCCAGCAGTTGGAATTGTGTGAAGTGGGTATACTCCCGATTCTCCGGTGCGGAGTGGTAGCGTCCGGAGACGGCTTTGAGTTATGAACCCTTCCCATACATGCCACGCGGTCGGCCGTCGCTTCGATGGAGGTATGTACCTCTAGAGTACTGAATGTACTGTGCGAAGGTATGGGATTGGAAGGAAATCTTTCTCAATAACAATATACCGATTCCGTTGTTGTCTTCGCCGTTTGTTGGTCTACCGTCATCCCGATCCCAAGTTGAGTCACTGCTGGTGGTGGTCCAACATCAGCTCCGAACAGAGCCCAAACCCTGGAGCGATATTTTGATACACACTTGATTGGGAGCATTTTCCCGCCTGTTACGTTTATGGCATGAGAACAGAGGCGGGTTCAGATTGAAGGGGTGGGTAAACAGTATACTGATCGGTTTCTTTCAGGAAATATTTTGAAACCATACAGCAAGCTTTTATTTACTTTTAAATTCTCGAATAAAACGTACATATTAATGGATCTACAAATGTGTATCTTTGAAAAACGAGTATAATTTAATTATACCTTCGAGAAATATGGGCAAACTTGATTCCTGCGGAGACTTACATACCTTACCGATCAGGCTAAGGCCGGGGTGGCCTCTGCTGTACATAGTAGCCGTCTCCATTCCACTCGGGCCATGACTGTTTGTCTCCAGTTCCGCACTCTGCGTAGGGTCCGCAGATCGTCCTCCACTTGGTCGACCCACCTAGCTCGCTGCGCTCCACGTCTTCTTGTTCCGGTCGGATGACTCTCGAGAACCATTTTAGTCGGGTTGCTATCCGACATCCTGATGACGTGACCCGCCCATCGTAGAATCCCGATTTTCGCGGAATGGACGATGGTTGGTTCTCTCAGCAGCTGATGCAGTTCGTGGTTCATTCGCCTTCTCGAAGTCCGTCTTCCATCTGCCTCCGCCACTGGGGCAGGATTGAAAATACATGGAAAAAACCTCTAGCTCGTCGAGATGTCGAGATCGACACTTGGTGTCTTCAGAGAAAATATTTCTATGAACAAGGTCGATATTCTGAACGGTGGCATATTTTTCTTGCGTTATTCGCATAAAAGTCCTATAAGTCATTTTGGCCATCTTTCATTTTAGCGGTATGGTGTCTTTGGCAAAGTTGTTCGGCTATTTATGCTAAAAAAGTTTGCCGAAGACGTCAAATTTCCAAAGCCTACTGTTCTTGAGATATTAATCGTTTTATAAAATACCTATTTAAAATCGAGTTTTTTACATTAAATTACGTTTGTAAACAAATTTATTGTCCATTTTCGAGTTATAATAATGAAAAATACTAAAATAAAACATATATCAAAGAAATTAGTTGGAAAAAACAAAATATGCATTGATTTTTTATAGAAAGTTCCTGAAAATCACGCAAAATGTATATAGTACGTTCTTGCAGTCGGGCAAGTTCGGGCAAGTTTTTTCATCGGCAATCACCTAAAAAATACATTAACTTTCATGTAAATTTTTTTCACCGACATGATATTTGATGATTTTTTTTAAATAGCGTTCAAAGTTTACTGTTTTGTGTGAATTAGTACAATATTTGTGCAGATATTTTACCATGTTGTATGATGCCAAGTGAACCATAAGAAGTATAAATGCAATCTAGTCACAGGTTTAGTTATTTTTAAGCTTCAAACAAATTGTAAAACACAAAAATGTCCAAAACGCCATTAAAAGTGAGTTTTTAGATCATTGAACACACAAAAAATATTTCTATTAAATAAGATTATATAAGATAATGATAAAACCAAGGCTAAACGGCGTGTTTAGGACATTTTTGTGTTTTACGATTTGTTTGAAGCTTAAAAATAACTAAACCTGTGACTAGATTGCATTTATACTTCTTATGGTTCACTTGGCATCATACAACATGGTAAAATATCTGCACAAATATTGTACTAATTCACACAAAACAGTAAACTTTGAACGCTATTTAAAAAAAATCATCATATATCATGTCGGTGAAAAAAATTTACATGAAAGTTAATGTATTTTTTAGGTGATTGCCGATGAAAAAACTTGCCCGAACTTGCCCGACTGCAAAAACGTCCTATATACATTTTGCGTGATTTTCAGGAACTTTCTATAAAAAATCAATGCATATTTTGTTTTTTCCAACTAATTTCTTTGATATATGTTTTATTTTAGTATTTTTCATTATTATAACTCGAAAACGGACAATAAATTTGTTCACAAACGTAATTTAATGTAAAAAACTCGATTTTAGATAGGTATTTTATAAAACGATTAATATCTCAAGAACAGTAGGCTTTGGAAATTTGACGTCTTCGGCAAACTTTTTTAGCATAAATAGCCGAACAACTTTGCCAAAGACACCATACCGCTAAAATGAAAGATGGCCAAAATGACTTATAGGACTTTTATGCGAATAACGCAAGAAAAATATGCCACCGTTCAGAATATCGACCTTGTTCATAGAAATATTTTCTCTGAAGACACCAAGTGTCGATCTCGACATCTCGACGAGCTAGAGGTTTTTCCATGTATTTTCAATCCTGCCCCAGTGTGCGCCGTAGATGGTACGCAACACCTCCCGTTCGAAAACTACAAGGGCGCGGTGGTCCTCTGCACGTAGGGTCCATGTTTCGTGCCCATAGAGGACGACCGGTCTAATCAGCGTTTTGTAGATAGTTAACTTCGTGTTACGGCGAACTTTATTCGATCGTAGAGTTCTGCGGATTCCAAAGTAAGCACGATTTCCTGCCACAATGCGCCTCTGAATTTCTCTGCTGGTGTCGTTGTTGGCGGTCACCAGTGAGCCCAATTACACGAATTTTTCAACCGCCTCGATTTCATCACCGTCGATATAAATTCAGGGTGGCGGGCGCGGTGACTCTTCCCTGGAGCCCTTTGCCATCATGTACTTTGTCTTCGACACATTGATAACTAATCCGATTCGCCTGGCTTCACTCTTTAGTCGGATGTACACTCCCGTTCAAAAGTTTGGGGTCACCCCCTCAAAAACATGTCATTTTTTTAGGCCCATATCTCCGCCAATTTGCGTCCGATTTCAAAACCCTAGGTTTCATTCAAAAGATAATAAGTCAAAGAAACTTTGAACATGATTTAAAAGAAACTTTTTCAAAAAAATTGTATGTAAACTTAACCCAAAGTTGCCAAATTTTCTAAAAAATGAATATAAACTTACGGCAGTGTCGCTGGAAGTTGGGTCGACCAAATTTTTAGATGAGAGCGGTAATATGACCCATTTTCTATTAGCTTTCAACTGCTTTTTACATAACTTAGCTAAAAAATCTAGAAAAAAAGTTATTAAGTAAATTAAACCTTTATGTCATCGGCCAAAAGTTTGGGGTCACTATTGTAAAACATGAAAAAGTGATTTGTTGATATCTTTGTCATCTTTCATTCCATTTTAATTCTTCTTGGATTATTTGAAACAAAATGAATGATACTTACTGCATAGACATTGAACCACACATATTTGTTGAAATTTATATACTAAAACTTAACGTAAAGTTGCCTCATTTTTTGAAGCGTGGTAAAATGTGCTAACTTTATATAACATTTTTATATACAAAAATCGTTAAATACGTTAAGTTGAAGACATCGAAAGTAAATTTAGTTAATTATCTTTGAAATTAGCCAAAAATAATTAAAATTGAACTATAGATGACGAAGATATCACCAAATCACTTTTCCATGTTTTACGAAAGTGACCCCAAACTTTTGGCCGATACATCATAATGAGGGTGACCCCAAACTTTTGGTCGATGACATCAAGGATTAATTTACTTAATAACTTTTTTTCTAGATTTTTTAACTAAGTTCTGTAAAAAGCAGTTGAAATCTAATAGAAAATAGGTCATATTACCGCTCTCATCTTAAAATTTGGTCGAAACAATTTCCAGCGACACTGCCGTAAGTTTATACTTATTTTTTAGAAAATTTGGCAACTTTGGGTTAAGTTTACATACAAAATTTTTTGAAAAAGTTTCTTTTAAATCATGTTTAAAGTTTCTTTGACTTATTATCTTTTGAATGAAACCTAGGATTTTAAAATCGGACGCAAATTGGCGGAGATATGGGCCTAAAAAAATGACATGTTTTTGAGGGGGTGACCCCAAACTTTTGAACGGGAGTGTACGTTTCCGCCATCGTCTCAAATTCACGAGCAATAATATCAATATCATCAGCGAAACCAAGCAGCTGAACGGACTTCGTGAAAATCGTCCCACTCGTGTTTATCCCCGCTCTCCTTATGTTGAACAGCAAGCACGAAAGACCATCACCTTGCCGTAACCCTCTGCGAGATTCGAAGGGATTCGAAAGTGTCCCTGATTCTCAATCTACGCACATCACCCGATCCATCTTCGCCTTGATCAATCGTATCAGTTTATCCGGGAATCCGTATTCGTGCATAATCTGCCATAGCTGTTCTCGATCGATTGTATTATTCGCGGATTTGAAATCGATGAACAAGTGATGTGTGGGCACGTTGTATTCGCGGCATTTCTGCAACACCTGGCGGATGGCGAACATCTAATCCGTTGTAGCGCTCTCATCCATAAATCCAGCCTGATATTGCCCCACGAACTCTCTTGCAATCGGTGATAGACGGCGGCATAAAATTTGAGAGAGTATCTTGTAGGCAGCGCACAGTAGTGTGATCGCGTGGTAGTTCCCGCAATCCAACTTGTCGCCCTTTTTGTAGATGGGACACACGATAGCTTCCTTCCATTCCTCCGGTAGTACTTCCTCCTCCCAAATCTTGGTAATGACCCAGTGTAGTGCTCTCACCAGTGCTTCTCCACCGTATTTTAAAAGCTCGCTTGGTAGTTCATCTGCTCCAGCGGCTTTGTTGTTCAATATCGCCTTCCCCTATCCCAAGATACGGTAAAGAGGGCGTGGCCGGGAATAGTTACATTTGTGCTTTCGGTATTCTTGCATAAGATTGGAGCAAAGTTAACTCCCCGGCCTTGTTCCGCGAAGCAATCCGAGCAAGAATAACAAAAGGTACATGAATGTTGTTAGTATCCAATCTACGAAGTATATCGTAACTACGCTAACGCTAACGGAACCACTAATATGCAGAATTTTACGCATACGGAGTTCAAAATGTTTTCGTTCATAGGTCTGGGCGTGACAAGGCATTCAAAATGTGCAAAAGTGATCGGACAGCGGTACCCCTTTGATTTTCCCGCGTGAGAGATGGATTTGTGAAAATGGAAAAGTTCATGTTGTCGACTCGGAGTCAGTTTAGCTTTCTATTCTGCAGAATCATCACGTTCTGTGGCTTAGTTGGCTGAAGCGTCGGACTAGCGAATACGAAGTCGTGTGTTTGAATCCCACAGAACGCATTTTTTATCACAAGTTCATCTCTAAATTTGTTAACCCTTTGAAGCCGGAATGTTTCCAAGCGTTATTATGGAGTTTTTTCAACGTTTTCTGTAGTTTTGGTGGTCAATTGTATAAAAACTGTTGTATATTATGCAGAATATTTTTTCTGGATCTCCTAGGACATCCAAACTACTCTTGCGTTAAGATCCTTAAGGCTATGGGTGTAATGGTAACTTCTTTCATTAAACAAAGCTACGAATTGTAATCTATCATGTCCAGTAAGTCTTCTAAAATTCCAATAGACAGTATCAGATTAGTCGAGTTACTCTAGGTCATCCAAACTGTTCTTGAGTTTAAATTCCAAAGTCTACGAGTGAAACGGTAACTTCTTTCATTAAAGCTACGATTTGTAATCTATCATGTCCAGTAAATCTTCTGAAAGTTAGTGTTTTTTTTTCTTTTAATAGTCTATATTGGTATCTCAATCCAGGTGTTCTGTGAATTATTACACACTATCATCCTAATTTGGTAAAATAAATTTAATAAGTTACAGTGGTTTTTTTTATCAACTAAGTTTCTAAACTTCATAACAGGAAGGAAGTCCAAAACATACCAAAAATTAATATATAACAACGCATATTGTTCCTCTAACTGCTACAGTGGATTATGTAAAACTGCTTAACATAGTGGCAAAAGCTATTATCACAAGTGTAGACTTGAAGGTATGGTCTCCGGAGAATTGTTGTTGATCTGGAATATCTCATACTATCCAACTCATGATATGCCAGAGAGATTACAGATTGTAGTTCAAAATTTATTTTGAGAATAACTACTGTTACTATCAAGAGCTAAACTTCTGGATAGTTTGGACGACCTCAATGTTCCAATGTTTCATAATTATATATAATAGACTTCATGTTGGTCCAGTCACAGCGTTGATTATGAAACGTTACTCAGTATGTCAGATATAGCTAATGTTGCGAGTGTAGACCTGGAGTTCTGAACTCAAAGATAGTTCGGCTGACCTGGAACATTCCCATAGTGTCTTTAAATGACATTTGAGATTCCAGTAGCTTCACAGATCTCAGCTGATTATGCTGTGCCATTATTTATGGTGAAAACACTTAAAGTTTTTCTTGTAGATTTGAAGGACTTCATTATACTTAGAACAGTTTGGACGAACGTGAATGCTCTAAAGGTAAAGGTGTATATAATAAAGAAGAAGACTTCAGAATGGTCCAGTAACTACAGTTAAATATGCAACGTTACTCAGTATAGCAGATATGGCTGTTGTTACGAGTGTAGACCTGAAGTCCTGAATTCCAAAGTAGTCCTGGAATAACACTGTAGTGCCTTTAAATGACATTTGAGATTTTAAGGGCTTCGCGAATCCCAGCAGATTCTTCTTCTTCTTCTGTATGGCTCAGCGTTCCCACTGGAACTTGGCCTGCCTCTCTCCAACGTAGTGATCTTTGAGTACTTCCACAGTTATTAATTGATGGGCTTTCTTTGCCAGCCATTGCATGAATTTGTATCTTGGGAGGCCAGCACAATAATAAACTATGCCCAGGAAGTCGAGAAAACTTTCCCGACCGGAACGGGAATCGAGCCCGTCGTCTCCGGATTGGCGATCCATACCCAGCCAACCACATATCGTAAATCATTGTGTGGAAAAAATCGTATATTTTCATATATTGAATCAGAATTCTACAATAATATGTATATTTGTTGACAATGGTTGCGTAAAATCGCATTTCATGCCAAATTAAATTTTAATTGCAATCGTCTCCGATCATAAAAGGTGCGAGATACTATCGGTAGGATCGCACAGAATCGGATACAATCGTGAAAAACCCAGATTAATCCACCTAGTGGTGATAGTGCCTTTCTCGTCGAATATGTACCGTATGCGTGATAATGTTTGCACCATAGTTAAATAAAATTCCAGTTTTACTTGTGAAGACAATGTATTGGTTTTATTTGCAGGCATTTAAGCTATAACTCATATCATAGTAGACTGTGAATAAAAAGTGTTGATTTTCTTAGTTTTACACTTGCATAATGACTAAGTGGCAACCTAGCTCGTGATTTGTCCACGCGCAAATGTCGAAAAGTATCCGTGGTATTGTCAAAGTCAAGATTAACAATTTTTGAATTTATTTTTTTATTTTGACATTGCCTAATGGTGTAGACATTGACACACAAACAAAAGTTATAATAACTATTGATTCTGGAATTTGGTACGGATCAATAGTTTTTCGGAAATCGAAAAAACGGAGGTTGCGTTCGGGCAAATTCCAGACTTTCTTATATGGCGCTCCTCGTAGCTCCTGGATGCCATTGGTAATAATGTAGGTTTTTTTTCTATGGTCGAAGGATCATAAAGGCCACCGTAATTTTCCTTTTCGATATGCCATGCCGTTAAGTCGCTGATTTCGCGTTTCTTTGCCATTTTTCTCATTGAGCGCATATAATTAACCCAAACCTTATTTTCGATGGCAGCCATAGCTTTCTTAATCCATGTTAACCTTGGACGACCAGTGGACACCTTCGGGAATAGTTGCCCTTGTTTTTTTCGATCTAAGACTGTTTTACGGTTCTCCTAAACACTCCTGAAATGTCTTTTTTAACATATGCGCGTGGACAAGTCCCGACTTCCGCTGCTACCCCTTCATGGTGCAAATTTTAAACTTAAGAAATCGGGTTTTTTTACCCGCAACCTACTGTGATATGAGTTAGAGCTTACGTACATGCAATAAAAACCAAGACATTGTGTGTACAGGTGATATGGGTACCTTATTTGTACGATGGTGCAAACATTATCACGCATACGGTACTCATAATTTTTCCGTCGAAGCAATCAATCTTGCCTTAGAGTCAGTGATCAGCCCCAAATCTCTGTGCTTTGGTAACGGACGAGACGGAGGACGTTATGTTCAACGTATGGGCAGAGCCGAAAGTATAAGACCTTTTAATTGACTGCTTGACCACCTTCACTGGAGGCTGATTCATACCAAGATGACAATTACTAGCCAGGATTTAACTTTTTCACAGATCACTTTGACAAAGTTTAATCTGCACACTTTATGGTATATTTTATGATCATTTGTTACAAGATCCATGTAAAATTTGTAATGTAGTAATTTGAATTGCCAATGCTATACCACATTCAAATATAAACAACATTACAGTGCTCGCCCTCCAGTCGCATCAACATTTTGCGCAGTAATTTTAGACGTAAATTAAGATTTAAAAGAATGTTCGGGGCTGATGCGCTTAAATTTTAATTTTTCCATACAACGTTGACCCATCCTACTGTAAATTTACGTCTCAGGAATCAAAAAATGTGTGATTTAACGAGATCGCTTTTGTTTTTTTTCAGGTTTTTGGTTCTCTTACACATATCCATCGCTTCTGCAAGGGTTCATTCACAAATTTCATAACGCCAAAATTGGCCTTTCGTGACACCCACCCACCCCTTCGTAACACTATTAATATGGGGAAAATTTTTATTTGTTCGGGCTGTAACACCATGAAGGACACCCACCCACCCCCTCCAGCGTTATGACATTTGTGAACAAGCCCCAACACCACCGGTAGCCTCTTATGTAGCCTCAGTCTATTTTGTATTGCTTACGAGACCCCTGGAAATGATTCCGGAACATTACCGGTATATTTAAATGGTCTGAGTTTATGAAAATTGTTAATCAGGTTACCCGGAATTAAAAACACTACCGGTGGTAACTTCTATGGACTGTGCCTATTTTCTTATTATCCATGCATCAGGTTACTGACAAAAAAGCGATTTGATGTACCGTAATCCGGGGTCAAATTGATCACTTTAAAACAACTTTTGCGGATAACATCAGTGCCTGTTCAAATCTTGCCAAAAGAATATGTGTAAAACCAGTACCCTGTGGATCTCCATGGAACCATGTGACAGAGTTTTGTTCAACAAATTTAAACTTTAAGTTAAATAACTCCAAATATCAAAATATTGGAAAAGCCGATTTGGGGCGAAATTGATCAGTATACAATTAAGCATCGGTTGGAAAGGAAAATTTCCTTCTCCGCTTAATTTTGCTCTTCTAAAACCGAATAACGCGTCAAAAATCTTACAACTAGTGAATTTAATACTTTAAATGCAAAATTAAATTTTGAAATTTCCCCTTAAACGCCTAAAGGTAGGCAATTTCATATGAAATAATTGTTTTTTATCACAATAAATGACTATTTTCTTATAAAATGAACTTTTTATAACAATTTCAAGCTCTGATTAGCTGCATAACATCCCAACCAAGGCTCCACAAAAATGTTAAAACAGAGAATTTACGGGAAGTCCTATTAGCAATTGATTGTTTAGTAGTAATGATTTTAGCTAAATGAGAAATACATTGCAAATTCCTTGAAAAAATAAGGCAAAACTTACTTTTTTCTAAAAAAATAAAAGTCTACACTCATCTCTAGACATCTACGAATCAGATGACGTAAAAAGTTTAAGTTCATTACGACGCCTAAGAGTTCCTAGTATGAAATTACAATGTAGTACCTGAGTGATCAATTTCACCCCGCTGATCAATTTGACCCCGGTTTACGGTACCGCAAGCATGGGTTTGATTCACTTTTATATATGTCCATTTCCAGTGGGACACTCTTAACCGGTTCTGGAGAATTTACATGGTTCATTTTTACATTTGACTAATTCCGGCGTGACACCTGAAACCTGGTTGTGGAACACTGGCGGTGGTCTCTTACGTACATACATACATACATTTATTTGTTCCACATCATTAAGACAAGACATAATCAACAATAGTACGCCACAATACTCGGTTTGTGGCTGCCGCTCTCCATCCTCGGTCACGCCCAATGCTCGCCAAGTCACGCTCCACCTGGTCCGCCCATCGTGCTCTCTGCGCTCCACGCCTTCTTGTGCCAACCGGATCCGTTGCAAACACCAGCTTTGCAGGGTTGTTGTCCGGCATTCTTGCAACATGCCCTGCCCACCGTATCCTTCCGGCTTTGGCCACCTTCTGGAAGCTGGGTTCGCCGTAAAGTGCAGCGAGCTCGTGGTTCATCCTTCTCCGCCACACACCGTTCTCCTGCACACCGCCGAAGATCGTTCTTAGCACGCGTCGCTCGAAAACTCCGAGTGCTTGTAGGTCCTCCTCGAGCATGGTCCATGTCTCGTGCCCGTAGAGGATTACCGGTCTTATTAACGTTTTGTACATGGTGCATTGGGTGCGTGGGTGAATCTTTTTCGACCGCAGTTTCTTCTGGAGCCCGTAGTAGGCCCGACTTCCGCTGATGATGCGCCTCCGAATTTCACGGCTCACGTTGTTGTCAGCCGTCAGTAAGGATCCGAGGTAGACGAATTCCTCCACCACCTCGAAAGTATCCCCGTCTATCGTAACATTACTACCCAGACGGATCCGGTCGTGTTCGGTTCCGCCTACCAGCATGTACTTTGTTTTTGAGGCATTCACCACCAGTCCGACCTTTGCTGCTTCGCGTTTCAGGCGGGTGTACAGTTCTGCCACCGTTCCAAAAGTTCTAGCGATAATGTCCATGTCGTCCGCAAAGCACACAAATTGACCGGATTTTGTGAAAATCGTTCCCCGGCTGTTGAGCTCGGCTCGTCGCATCACACCTTCCAGCGCGATGTTGAAGAGTAGACATGAGAGTCCGTCACCTTGTCGCAGTCCCCGGCGAGATACGAATGAACTGGATAGTTCACCCGAAACCCTTACGCAGTTTTGCACACCGTCCATCGTTGCTTTAATCAGTCTAGTCAGCTTCCCAGGAAAGCCGTTTTCGTCCATGATTCTCCATAGCTCTGCGCGGTCGATACTATCGTATGCCGCTTTGAAGTCGATGAACAGGTGGTGCGTTGGGACCTGGTATTCACGGCATTTCTGGAGGATTTGCCGTACGGTAAAGATCTGGTCCGTTGTCGACCGGCTGTCGATGAAGCCGGCTTGGTAACTTCCCACGAACTCATTTGTTTTAGGTGACAGACGACGGAAGATGATCTGGGATAGCACTTTGTAGGCGGCATTCAAAATAGTGATCGCCCTGAAGTTCTCACATTCCAAATGGTCGCCTTTCTTGTGAATGGGGCAGATTACCCCTTCCTTCCACTCCTCCGGTAGCTGTTCGGTTTCCCAGATCCTGACTATCAGCCGATGCAGACAGATGGCCAACTTTTCTGGGCCCATCTTGATGAGTTCAGCTGCGATACCATCCTTACCAGCTGCTTTGTTGGTTTTGAGCTGGTGAATGGCATCCTTAACTTCCCTCAGCGTGGGAGTTGGTTCATTTCCGTCCTCCGCTGCACTGGCTTCGTCGTTCCTTCCGTTGCCGTGGGCTCCCGTGCCTACGTTCTCCACGCCGTTCAGGTGCTGATTGAAGTGCTGCTTCCACCTTTCGATCACCTCACGTCCGTCCGTCAAGAGGCCTCCGTCTTTATCCCTGCATATTTCGGCTCGCGGCACGAAGCCGTTGCGGGATGCGTTGAGCTTCTGATAGAACTTCCGTGTTTCTTGGGAACGGCACAGCAGTTCCATTTCTTCACACTCCGCTTCTTCCAGGCGGCGCTTTTTCTCCCGAAAGAGGCAGGTCTGCTGTTTCCGCTTCTGCTTATAACGTTCCACGTTCTGTCGAGTCCCTTGCTGCAGCATTACCGCCCTCGCTGCATTCTTCTCCTCCAAAACCGTTCTGCACTCTTCGTCGAACCATTCGTTCCGTCGATTCCGTTCCACGTACCCGATGGTGCTCTCGGCTGCGTCGTTGATGGCTGCTTTCACTGTACTCCAGCAGTCCTCTAGAGGGGCCTCATCGATCTCGCCCTCGTCTGGCAACGCGGCCTCGAGATTCTGCGCGTATGCTGAGGCGACATCCGGTTGCTTCAGTCGCTCTAGGTTGTACCGGCGGTCGCCGGTACCGTACATTGTTGATGACGGAGAGTTTTGAGCGCAGTTTGACCATCACCAGATAGTGGTCGGAGTCGATGTTGGCACCACGATAGGTCCTGACGTCGATAATGTCGGAGAAGTGCCGTCCGTCAATCAGAACGTGGGGTCTCTTACGTAATCTCAGCTAATTTTCTTAATAACCGTTCATCAACTTATCGAAAACACCGCGATTTGATGAAGCGCATGCATGGAGTTTGGTTCCCTTTTACATTTGACCACATCCGGAGGGACACCGGGAACCGATTCCGGGACACTACTAGTTCTCCCAAGCATGATCTGAGATATTTTTTCTTTGTAACCATTCATCAGGATACTTTAAATGCCATTTGATGTGTCGCGAATTTTTGTTTTTTTTTTTTGCATTCGGCCACTTTTAGCGAGACACCTCGAACCGATTCCGGAACACTATCAGAAGTTTATAATGTGGGCTTTGCTTATTTTTTTTTGCTGATCGTACAAGTTATCGAAAAGGCTACGATTTGATGTGTCGCATGTATGGATTAGACCACTTCCGGCGGGACATCGGGAACTGGTTTCGGGATGCTACCGGTTCAGATATAGTGCACTATTTTCCTATTTACCGTTCATCAGGTTATGGAAAAAGCTGCGATTTGATGTGTCGCATGCATGTGTTTGGTTCACTTTTATATTTGGCCACTTCCGGCGGGATACCCGGAACCGGTTCCGGAACACTACCAGATCAGATATGGTCAGAGACTATTTTCCTGTTTACCACTCATCAGGTTACAGAAAAAGCGGTGATTATATGTGTCGCATACATGGGTTTGTTTCACTTTTATATTTGGCCGCTTCCGGCGGGACACCCGGAACCGGTTCCGGAACACTACCGGTTCAGATATAGTCTGCGACTATTTTCCTGCTTACCGTTCATCAGATAATCGAAAATGCCGTGGTTTGATGGGTCGCATGCATGGGTTTGTTGCAATTTCATATCTGGCCCTTTCCTGGGGTACCGATCCGGAACACCTAAATGGCCATAACTCCGGAACGGCTGGACTGATTCAAACCATTTTCAATAGGAAACAATGGTACAATATTCCGCGTCGATTGAAATATAAAGCGTTGAAATCGGATGATATTTACTATTCAAAAGTGAGGTGACATTTTTGTACACATACACACATACACACGCACACACACACATACATACATACACACACACATACACACACACAGACATCATCTCAACTCGTCGAGCTGAGTCGATTGGAATATAAGACTTGGCCCTCCGGGGGTTCGATCAAGATTTCATTTTTGGAGTGAACATATAGCCTTTCGGTACACCTTGGTGTACGAGAAAGGCAAAAACATACATTCTTAGTGTCAAGCTGCAAGTTCGCTAGTATCGTATATATGATTTCTTTGAATCGTGGAAATCGTCGCTTCACATCGTATATGAATCTGCTAAATCGAGCTTGCTACCTAAAGGTATGATGAAAATCGGTGAAATCGTATACAACTATAGCAATTTGTATATTGATCGTTTGCGTCACATTTGCGTCGTATACGAAGTGAATGAAATCGTAGAAATCGAACATTCATTTTTGCAGTCGCATATGATTGTTACTGCACTTTTAATAGTCGAATCTTAATCTCGGAAATCGTAAATAGTTTTGTTTATATATTTGTATGATGGAGAAAAATAAAAAATTGTATTCATCACAAATTTGTATTTTTATTGTTGCTGTTGTTGACACATTCCAACCATGGTAGCAAAAATTTCATCCAAATACATAGGTACCGTAAAATGGGGTAACTTTGATAGTTTTTCAGCGAATTTTTTCGATATTTTTTTATGTAACAGTATTTCTCCGAGTTTTATATTTTTAAAACAAGTACTGGGGTATCAGTTATCAATTGCAATTAAAAGGTTCGATTATCTGAAACATATTGGATAACTTTTAGTTTTTCATATAACCGAAAATCAGATTTTCATTTTGGGGTAACTTTGATAATGCCCTTAAAACACATCAAATCTCAAAAACTAATTACAGATTGAAATCTTAGGAGTATGAACATGATGAGAGAAGGCTTGTGGAATATATTAGATATAATTTTTATAGCAAAACATTGATTTGTTTTACTAAATTCTACATATAAAAATGAGTTTGTGGAGTATTGAGTGTAAAACACAATAAACTTAGCTATCAAAAATCATTATCTTTGTAATAATAAATGCTTAACGGTACATCAACATATGATTACATGCTATTAACGGTTAGTTTTCTTTTGTTGCGTAGTTTTTTAATGTTTTATTAACAAATTTTGAATAACACACATTTATCTACATGAAATTACAAGGGTATTGCATACTTTTAGGCGTTTATCAATGTATGGAGATTAATATCCCAATTTACGGAATTGCTTCCATTTCGTCAAAACACACTTCGTTAAGAGATTCTAGGCCAGATTTGGAATCTACTATGATTAATCTATCGAGAATAAGAGTCCATTAATTGAAAAAACAGTTGTAACGAAGTCGTATAGCAGATTGTTTGAAGGGGTTGATAAATGACAAAAATATCAACAATTTTTATGTTTTGTCCAAAAAGTTGTATATAAACTAGATTTTAATGAAAATACGTTTAAGATGAACTTTCATATGTATAGAATTGATTTACGTTTACCTTTTTCTTAACTGGTTGAAGGAATCATAGTTATAAGATGAATTACACAATGCCGGCCGCACGATCAAAGTTACCCGCATTATCAAAGATACCCCGTTTTACGGTATTTATACTAGCAGATGACTTACAATAAGTGATGTATAGATTCCAACAACGATGTGAATTCCAGGCCTCTTGCACGGCACCACTTTTGGTGCCACACAATGCACAACAACAACGCTCCTGCCAAAAGTCTCGCACCGTATCATGCTATTTTTTATTCGTTTTATGCCATTCACTTTGAACTCTTTATTTTCAACTTGGCAATATAGCCAATAGAGATTGTGAGATATAAGATATACTGAATAAAGCTGTGATAAAGAGAATGATCACAGTAGGCGATATAGCGCATTTGAATGTGATGCGAACTGTCAAGCAGACAATGTTAGCATCCCTGCTTGCGTAGCAACAACTCCAGGCGTCACCCAACCGCGTTCACTCTTGACACTTGCGAACCAACGTCAGCCTGGGTAAGTTGTGTGTGCTGCACGTGAGGGGTGATTCCTTCCCAGAGAAATTCTAAACTCCACAGAGATAACGCGCAGTTCTCAATCAAAGGACCTAAATTTGATTCCCACTGAACACTATTTGTTTTTTTATTTGAAAATCTTGAGTCGTATATTGGTACTCTCAATCGTAATAAGATCATGCATAATCGTATATTTAGACGGATAGAATCGGCGAAATCGTAGAAATTTTTCGAGAAATCGTAAATTATGTTGGATGGAATCGCAGTAATCGTATATATGTTCTAATATGGCCTTCACTTTAGTATGTATATGCCTGTTTAGTGCATTGAATACGATTTCTTAGGTACTTTACATGTGTGACTATTTCAGTTGCAATTTCGATATAGCAACTAAATTGCTGGCGGGGTAGAGCATGACGAAAATGCGATTGCTCAGATACAAAAGAGCATGGAGCAGAACAATATGCGGAAGCTTTACGCAACGACGTACGGAGAAAAACAGCGCCTATCTGCGTTATGTGTAACGTCCGGAAACTTGCAAACAGACAAAAACAATGGTGGCTCCAAGGAGGAGCGAGCACTTCGAAGAATTGCTGAACGATGGGGACGAAAGAACGACTTGATGTATTTGAATCAAAGACGACGGACAGGCTGTGGATCCTCCAACGCAACGCTAGACGAGGTCAAGACAGCCATTAGAGGGCTGAAGAACAACAAGACTGCTGGGAACGACGGACTCCCAGTCGAGCTTCTCAAGTACGATAGAGAGCAGCTTTATCATCTTTCACACTGTATTATACTGAAAATATGGGAAGAGGGAGAACTGTCTGCTAGTTGGTTGGATGGCCTCACTCGCCCTCTATAAAAGAAAAGCATCGACTTGAGTGCATGAATTACAGAGGAATAACGGATCTCAATTAAGCAAACACAATTTTGAGCGGAATTTTGTTTACCAGGCTGAGGTCGATTGAGAAGTCCTTCTTCTGCGATTGTCAGATGGGTTTTCATTAGGACCGATCATCCTGCGGAAGATTTTCGATCAATTTTTGGAGTACAACTTACAGGCTCATTATCTGTTTATTGATTTCAAGGCGGCGTACGATTCAGTGAGAGACACGAGTTATAGTATAATTTCATCGAACATGATTATCCGGCAAAGCTGATTGGACAAACACTTGATATATGACGGATCGCATTCAAGTTATAGATACAGGGGATACTCAAAATAACTGGGACAGGTAAAATTTTCACTTTTCAAAAAATGTTCAAGTCGCTGTAACTTTTCGAAAAGGGCATCAAATATTCTCAAATTTTTACTGTAAGTTCATCAACTAGTTGTGTATCAGTAGTCAAAATTTGGAAAAGATCGGGCCATTCTACACAAAGTTATAAAGGTTCTAGAAAAAGGTATAATTATCCGATAGCCAATTTTGAGCTGTTATATCTCCGGATTCAATGATCCGAATGCAATGAAATTTTGATCATTTATGACTTATATAATGAGCTATTAAAAACATTTGACTAAACTTAAAATTCTTTACACGAAAGAAAATTATTACGATTAGATTATTTTTCTAATATAACACCAAATTATCCAAAACTTCATCATCGTTTCAAAATTCGAGATAGTAATTATAGTTCATTTAAATTCCCTCTAATTGAATTGAATATATTTATGTTTCAAAGGAAAGCAACCAAGTAGCCTTCATTAAATTGAAAAAGTAATGGGATGTATATGAAAAATAGATAAATTTATTTAAAAAATTGGAATAAATGAAATCGCCAAAAAAATTTTTCGTATTAATAATTTCAAATTAAGTCAACTGTTTTTCAAAGTTCATTATATTAGTCATAAATGATCAAAATTTCATTGCATTCGGATCATTGAATCCGGAGATATAACAGCTCAAAGTTGGCTATCGAATAATGATACCTTTTTCTAGAATCTTAATAACTTCGTGTAGAATAACCCGATCTTTTTCAAATTTTGACCACTGATACACAACTAGTTGATGAGCTCACAGTAAAAATTTGAGAATATTTGATCCCTTTTTCGAAAAGTTACAGCGAGTTCAACATTTTTTGGAAAGTGAAAATTTTACCTGTCCCAGTTATTTTGAGTATCCCCTGTACAACTCCCTCATCTTCAATAACCTTAGACCTTAATACTCTATTGAAGCTATGAGAAGAAGAAAGACTGCAGCTGTCTGCAGGTCCTCATTCGTCCACTTTTATATTATGATGAGGACAACCCTCTTGAGGACCCAACGACGGGTCAAAAATTTACTCTGTGGCGAATTCTACATTCCGGCCAGGTACAGCTTGCTGACCTGTGTATCTGTTAGGGTATCGCGCTACTTGGGCGGTGGCTTCTATATTCGTCTGTTTTCCACTATAACTCAGTCAATTTTGTACCGATTGACTTGAAATGTTGTACACGAGTAGATACTATACCTATCTCACCACATTCCAGAAGCTGTGTCAATTGGTTCAAATTTGACTGAGTTATAGTGGAAAACAGACGAATATAGAAGCCACCGCCCAAGTGGCGCGATTCCCTACCATATTCATTTCTAAGAGACATCCGGTTCAGTGAAAAGTAACGAGTAATGGCAGATGATGGTATAACATGGTTTTCCGACGAAACTAGTTAGTGCCCCGCTGAATGGATAAAATTCAAGTTTACTGGTTCTGGTTGAGATTTTGGCCTTCCTTGTTATCTTAGACAGAGAGTTATGCAGTTTCGAGTACGTTCATATACGTTCAATATGGTCTTGAACGAGGCTTCGGGGCCCTTAGCTTTGGCGGACGTATTCGATATTGTCGGAATTAACCGTCAAGGCGTGGAAGAAGATATCGTGCATTTTAAAGTGAAAACCGCTAATAAACATTTCAAAATCAGCACACAGTGGTTCCGCCATAGAGCATTAACATAGATGAAATCGATGTTCAGCATAAATTAAGATGCCATTCTTTATCATTTTATTTAAATAAGTATGACTGAATTAAATGTTTTTCCACAAAATATGAAAAACTACAAATTTTCTATAAGTCGGAAAAATAATTCCCCTTTCGACCCCATTAAATGTTCTTCTATAAAACTTCCCTATAATCCAGGCTTGACAAAAACTTCCTCGCGAGAAAATGAGGAAGCGACTTCGGCGATTTTCTGAGGAAAAAAAATTAAACTCAGAAATCACAACGCAAATCTTTAACAGCACCGAGCGTGAGCTTGTCGCGCAGTGAGGAGTTCGTCCAACACTCATAATTGCTAGTTCACTCACACTCAAAAAGCTCTCGCGAGTTCCACTCCCATACAAAGGAATACTCTCGAGGAAAAATCTCACTAATTTATCCGAAATCATCATCGGTTCTTTTTTCGTTCCCCTATTCCTTGCTCAATTTTTATTGCCTCTTTGTTTGGGGTTCGTTCGCTCCCTCGCGAAGAGGAAGAAGCAAAACGCCACTCTAGAGCATGTTGCAAAACTCTTTTGGTTTTGAGGAAAATTATCAAGCCTGCTATAATTTTGAACAATGATTTACTAGCGAATTCAGCTGCGATCATTTGCGACCAGATTGGTGGTAGTCATGGAAGTGTCGTACCTTCAATATACTCAAAAACTAATAAATGCCTCCCGCATTTCATTGCAAAAACACCTTTTCCCATTTTTTAACCTCTCTATGCAATTCAGAACTTCAAATCTCAAGAAAAAAGTTTCAAACAACAGTGAATTTTATTATTCTGTTCTTGCTCACTGTTGTACTAAGCTTAAAATAAGAAGATCAGGTGAGCTGGTTTTGTTAACGAAGAGATTTGTGCGCTTGAAATCGTGAGTAGGTGCCAAAGTCGGCCATTGTGGCGGCCAGGGATTCTAACAAGTCTGTCCTTCAATCAACGATACATAGATGGCTGAATATAAACTTAAATAGCATATTATTAACCTTCATCCAGCCAACGTACATTTTCCACCTTCGGAAAAGCACAAAAATGGTCATAACTTTTTTTTCGATGGATTTTGATGAAATTTTCACAACAACATGGTTCCGGAGTTATTCCGGATTGTCTTGGGGTACCCAAATTGGCCACATACTTTGCGCAAAGTATATCTCCCGATGAGATAGAAGTAGGTATAGTGTCTTCGGCGAATTTGTTCAGCAGGTTGAGAACTAACTGGCAACGGCGACTTTGATTCGTGATTCGGCCGCTAGGCAGCGCCAGTGTCAAACATGTTCAAACCCTCATATCTCAGAAACCTGATAAGATAGAATGATGCTGTCTTCGGCTAAACTCTTCAGCAAGCTCAGAACTATAGTATAGTAAAGTCCAGGGCTGTTACAAGTGGCGCGGATTTTGCGTTTTTCGCGGTTTTTGCGTTTCGCGCGGATTTCGCGCGTTTTTACTAATTTTGGCGCGGATTTTACGGAAATGGTTAATAAATCTACTTACATCAAACATTTGGGGACGAAGTTCAACACAATCAGAAAAAAACGAACATTTTCAAATTAGAATTATGGAATTTTGTGTTTGAGCAAAACAATGTTTATAGTCAATAGCATGGAGTACTAGTTAAGTTGCATCGCACTAGAAGCTCAATTTGTTGAAACTTAGAAGATCATATTCTGAATTTCTTAGTCAAACTCTTGAAGTCATTTCTGCCTTAATCCTGAGATCAGTTTTTGGCTAAATTTTGGATGGAACTTACCTATAGAGCAATGCCTGACTTTCGCAAAAAAAAACACTGAAATGGCAAGATTTCTAAAATAGGTGTTTCTAAAAGCTTTTTTGTGGAATTTGCAAAAAGACGTCTATCGGAAATTTTCAAGAAACATTTGGTTGAATTTTGTAGTCAAATCAAGAGTCAAATGTAACAGAATCCCGTCAAGAAAACCATTTGTTTTGTAAACTGTGTGTATCGTAAGCAATCAATCTGATAGAATCTGATTGGTTTTCCGACACAAAATGTCCTGAGGACATTCTTGCTGATATCTTCACTGAGGATGTGGTGTGGCCAGAAACATTTATCATAAATTTCTTATGATTTAATACTTTTCTGCATATCTTTTGTCTTAATGTTTAGAAAAGTTGCCAGGAAATACTTTTTTTATAAATATCTTCCTTAGGAATAAAATTTATTGGTGATGTAATCAATAAATTGCTCTAGTAATAAGTTTATGCTAGTGTCGCACCTTGTATTACAGTGAAGATTCAACAAAATAAGTTTCTGCAGAAACTAATCCATGAAGTTTTCAAAAAGATTCTAAAATTTTTTTTTCGGTTCCAAAACTTAGGTCAGATTACTTTTCAGGATTTCTACCATAATGTTGGTTATAAATTAAAATTATTTCAAGTTTCGCCAAGAATGCTCCTTTTTTGGCCCTGCTTCAGGGAACAGGAACTTCCATTTTCGTAAAATAGCAGACACCCTGATTGATAAACAATCAAAGAACTATTGATCCGAAACTTTATATTCCAATTAAAAAAAAACTAGTCTGTTTTCAACATGTTCAAACTCTTGTTTGATGTATAAGTTGTCAATTAAATTCATGGTTTTGTATTGGTTAAAAATCGATTTATCAATAGAAAAGCTCTTCTTCTAAAGTGTAACAAAAGTCATGAATAGTTCATTTTATTTGGATCTTCTCTGAAAAATTCTGCCTTTTTAGAGTTTGAGCGTTTGAGTCATCAAAACCACATGTTTTTGCACTGGCGCGGATTTGATGACCTCGGCGCGGATTTCAAATTGCTTGGCGTGGATTTTGCGGTTTCCAAATCGACACTTTTGTAACAGCCCTGAAAGTCTTTGGTTTGGGATTTATCCGCTAGGTGCCGCCTTGTGTCTGAAAAATTCAAACACGTATATCTCGATACCCTAATGAGGTACAAGCATGCCGTTTTCAGCAAAGTTGATCAGCAGGCTAAGAAATATCTGGCTATGGCGTCTTTGGTTCGGGAATCGTCCGCTAGGTGGCGCCAGGGTAAAAAATGTTCAAACTTCTATATCTCAGAATCCTGATAAGATAGAATGATGCCGTCTTCAACAAAGTTCTTCAACAAGCTAAAAACTGTCTGATAGTTGAGTCTTTGATTCGTGATTTATTCGTTAGGTTATTCGCTACACCATCTTTAACCCCCTGTAGACAACTTTTGTCACCCCACAATATTGCTCCGTTTAGTTCCGGGAATTTCTACAGGAACTCTTCCGGATTTTTTTCCAAAAATTTCTCCGGGAATTTCCCTAGGAATTCCTCTGGAAATTTCTCCGGGAATTCTGCTGGAAAATTTTCCAGGATGTCCTCTAGGACCCACATCAGGAACTCCTTCTGGGAATTTCTCCAGGAGTTTTCCAGGAATTCCTCCGGCTTTCCTCCGAGAATTTCCACAGGAATACCTCGATGAGTTCCTCCGGAAATTACTCCATGACTTCGAGATTTTCCTCAGAAATTCCTTAAAGAATTTCTCCATACTGGATTTCTCTGAGATTTTTTCTAGGAGTTCCTCTAGGAATATCTCCGAGAATGTTTCCGGGAATTAATTCGGAAATTTCTTCAAGAAATTGTCCGGGAAATCCTCCTAAAATTCTTCCAGGAATTCCTGCGGGAATTCCCCCAGAAATTCCTTCGGGAATTTCTTCAGGAACACTTCCGTTTTTTTATTCAAAAAAAAATCCACTGAAAATTTCTCCAGGTAGTCTTTCTTCAGGAAGTCTTCCGTGAACTTCTCCACGAATTCCTCTGGGAATTTCTCTAGGAATTCCTTCTTTGTTTTTTCCAGGAATTCCGCCGGGAATTTCTCTGGAAATTCCTCCGCGGATGTCTCTAGAAATTTTCCCTGGAATTTCTCCAGAAATTCCACTAGCAATTTCTTCAGGAAATCCTTCCAAAATTTTTCCTGGAATTTCACTAGGAGTTTCTTTACGACTCCCTCTAGGAATTTCTCCGGGAATTCTTCAATGACTCCCATCAGCAATTTCTCCGGTGATTCCCAAGGTGATTCCTTCAGTTATTTCTCCAGGACTTTTTCCGGGATTATTTTCAGGAATACTTTTGGATATTTCTCCATGATTTCTCCCGGGGATTCCTCCAGAGATTCATCCAGGAATTTCCGTCGGGGAATCCACCAGAAAGGAGGATTCCCTGAAGAGTTTTCCAGAGGAATTGCTGAAGAAATTACCGGAGGAATTCCTAGAGAAATTTCCTGAGGAATTCCTGGACGAAATCCTAGAGGCATTCTCTGTGGAATACTTTGAGAAATGCCCAGAGGATTACCTGAGAAAATCCCGAAGATTTCATTTAAAAATTTCCGGAGGTATTTTAGAAGAGTCCCCGGAGGAATTCCTGGAGGATTTTCAGGAAGATTTGCAGAAGAAATTCCCGGAAAAATTCCCGGATGAGTTCCTGTAGAAATTCCCGGAGACATTCCCTGAAGAAAAAACGGAGCAAAAGAAGCAATATTGTAGGGTGACAAAACTTGTCTGCAGGGGGTCAAAGACGGTGTTAGAATATTGCCTCTTGTACCACCGTGCTCGACCGTCTACTATCCTGCCAAATGGTTCTTAGCTTGCTGAGCAACTATGCTGGAAATGGAATATTTCTTGTTCATTAGGGTGTTCATACAAGTATTTTCCTAATATTAGACGGAACCTATCGAATAATATCAGAACCAAGGACGCCAGATATGTCTTACTTCCTCTTTACTTTCGGAACAATTTGCTGGACGTTTTCCGATTTTTGAGATAAAATTGTTTGAATGATTGCTAGTGTCCCCTAGCGTCACCATTCTCGGATAGTTCTCAACCTGCCGAACAATTTTACAGAATACGCCATGTTTTTAGCATTTAACAGTAACGAGACACACGAGTTTAAATATTATACACACGGTGCCACCTAACGAATAAATCACAAATCAAAGACTCAGCTATCAGACAGTTTTTAGCTTGCTGAAGATCTTTGTTGAAGATGGCATCAGTCTATCTTATCAGGATTCTGAGATATAGAAGTTTGAACATTTTTTACCCTGGCGCCACCTAGCGGACGATTTTCGAACCAAAGACGCCATTGCCAGATAGTTCTTAGCCTGCTGATCAACTTTGCTGAAAACGGCATGCTTGTACCTCATTAGGGTATCGAGATATACGTGTTTGATTTTTTCAGACACAAGGCGCCACCTAGCGGATAAATCCCAAACCAAAGACTTTACTATACTATAGTTCTGAGCTTGCTGAAGAATTTAGCCGAAAACAGCATCATTCTATCTTATCAGGTTTCTGAGATATGAGGGTTTGAACATTTTTTATACTGGCGCCGCCTAGCGGCCGAATCACGAACCAAAGTCGCCGTTGCCAGTTAGTTCTTAATCTGCTGAACAAAAATACTATACTTCTATCTCATCGGGATCTTGAGATATACTTTGCGCAAAGTATGTGGCCAATTTTGGTACCCCAAGACAATCCAGAATAACTTCGGAACCATGTGGACCAGGCCCCCATGTCCCCGGCATCAAAAACTAGAAGAGTTTTTCGGGAAGTTGTGAAAATTTCATCAAAATCCATCGAAAAACAAAAAAGTTATGACCATTTTTGTGCTTTTCCGAAGGTGGAAAATGTACGTTGGCTGGATGAAGGTTAATCTGTGTAACCAGCTTCAAACCATACAACAACATGTAGAATTAATGATCTCTTGTTCAGTCTTTAATCAAATAATTTTTGACAGCTGACCCAAACG
Source organism: Aedes albopictus (assembly GCF_035046485.1). Taxonomy (NCBI): domain Eukaryota; kingdom Metazoa; phylum Arthropoda; class Insecta; order Diptera; family Culicidae; genus Aedes; species Aedes albopictus. The sequence goes on along the minus strand of NC_085138.1, from coordinate 86,506,464 downwards.
AGTTTTTGGTAGAGTCCACATCGCTTCTTCAGCCTCAATACAGGCTTAGTTCAACTCATGTTCTTGATTGTTCAGACACAACCAGTAATGCTTTCGTGCTCGTAACAATTGTGTGTGGTGTAGGTACTAACCCAGACAACCAGGAGTCGCATAAGAAACCACGTTGTACATCGTAAAAAGTACTATTTTAAGTCACTATCGCATATATGTTCGGCTGACTGACAATTTTCATCGCATATGATGTTATTTTTTAAACTTATTACGATGTACCAGGTAAAGTCCTATAAGAATACAAATCAACTTTTATAAGATATGAGTACATCGTAGTAGATGATATTTTGATGTTTTATTGCGATGAACCTCACTTAGACCAAGCCCACTCATGGGCTCAATCAAGCGTTTTAACGTTAAGTAGAGCCCCGAACAAAGAAGCGAACCGCACCGGTCGCTGCTAAGTAGGGCTCGAAAGCGAAAAGTTTACGTACGGTTCGTAGCAGGGCTTAGAATATAGAGACACGCAAAGTACGGTCTCTATCCGTAGGCTCGTGCGCTCTCTGGGTAGCGTAAAGAGGAGACGAAAGAACATGAGTATGGATTTGTTGCCAGGTATATAGTTTCTAGAGAATGATTTTCTTGTTTTGTATAGGTAGGAATTTATTTTAGTTTGCATCAAATATTTGAAATTTTCAACCAATCAATATCATAGATCGTTACACGAATAACACAACAAATTGTCTGACATAGAATTGTGATAGAGTGACAATACAAACGCAGAAAAATAATAGGTTTAAATTGACAAGCTTTGCTTAAGTATGTTATGAATAAAGTTTTCGCTTTTTCGCCAATTTTAGGATCATGCATATCGAAAATGTATTGATTTTCTCTTAAAAATAGTTACGATTGCTCATAATCGCTCCTTTAGTTTTTGATTCGGCCGATCGTTTCGAAACTAATATTTGAAGAAATGTATAGTGATTCAGTGAGTTTTGCTGTTTTAACGCGTACATGTTTGAGCCGAGTTTTCTACGCAGCAAGTAAAGCTTAGTTTCGCACATTTAGAAAAATGTCCAAATAAATAATTCGCGAAGTTCGTTCCGACAAGTTTCAAAATTATCGTCATCCGACGCAGATTCCGGTGAGAAGATGTGCGTATTTTCTAACCTGAAAAGAAACTATTTGACGGTAATAAGTGACCACAAGGTTTTCTGTCTTCACTTTCCGGGCTGAGATCCTCCGCTTTGAAAGAGCTGTGCCTCGCGTTTCGTTTTGTCGTGTATATTTCAAAAAGGCAAAAGAGCTTTGGTTTGATTGCTGTTTTTGAAAATTGTGGTCGTCAGTGGGTGGTTTATTAAATATATAATTTAAAAATATGAATTAAATAAACGAGACATTAGGAAGAAAGTGTGCGAAATGGTAACTTCATCGCCCACGCATCCTTCCTCCCCTGTAAATTCGAGAAGTACCTTGCCGAAATAAAATACTCTGTACCCCAAGTATTTCGAAGAATCATCTTTGCGCGTAAATACAACGCAGTAGACCAGGCCGCTTTGATGCATGTGTCATATCTCTGATATGCTGTAAGCATCAGTATTGACAAGAAAAGTAACACGATTGCTTTCCAGGGTGATTCCGCGTAAGGACTGTATCGGAAATTAACTATAAACGTTCACAATTGCCTGAAAAATAATCTGTTCGAAATAAACATAACTTTATTTTTGAAGATACTATATAAATCCCTTAAATAAACAATGGCAGTTCTGATTTTCAAAAAATAATCATTTTACTTGGACTTTTATCTCAAAGATTGCGCAAATGTTTTAAAAATTTTGGACACCTCCTAAAAATTTAAAATTGCGAAAACTGTGGGAAAATATTCATTTTTTTCTCTTATTTTTTCGCAAATGTATTCTTTTCCAGAATGCTCATGATATAGGAAAATTATTTTTATCAAGAAAAATTCCTTCCGCAGTTTAGGGCAATTCTTAAAAATGAAAAAAAGGCCATTTTTCGAGGAACACTTTTTTTATGCGTCTTCAAAGAACGATTACGCAAATAAAAGTACATTAAATTGAAAATTTGTATTTTTTTTCGATTGGGTATGTATTTAAATCTATTGAAGAGGTAGTCTTACCAGAGAACGGAATTTTATAATCTCTAAAGATATTTAAAACAGAGCGTCAAAGTTTGACCAAAAAGTAGGTGTTCCTTTGGGATTCTCAATGTTGGAGGTTTTTCTATCCAAAATAAGAATTTCAAAAGTCGGTTTTGAGTGATATGTTATGTGTACATAACTGCTAGTGATAAACAATATTTTCCAGATTTTTCCCCGTACAAATTTTTTTCGCTACAAATGTTTGAAACTTAAAAAAAAATTTGAAATAAAAACAGTTTGTACAGATTGTTATTTTGTGTGGAATACTCATAGATCCATATTTTCAATAATACTAAACATTTTCCAAATTTCTTCAAGCTGTTCTAAACTTAACTATATTGTGAAGATTTCATAGAAGAACCGGAATGAAAAGACCAACCTTGCGTCGAGATAGAGCATTTTGAATGTTTATAGTTAATTTCCGATACAGTCCTTATGTATGAGATTAGATCAGAGTAGTTACGAATTTTCAAAGATGCATTGACTGTACCTAACTCAACTCAGATATCATAGAAACACTACAGTTATTTCTTTTTGTAAAAACTAAATCATACCGATAAAAATCTTAAAACCCTAATTAATCCACCTAGCGGTGATGGCGCCTTACTCGTGCCTTCGAAACCCCATTTCAATAAAACTCAAACGAAATGTTTATGTATATCGCATTTTCATACAATTAACAGAAATCCTTTTCATGATACCAAAAATCATATCGTTTATCTGGCTTTTAATGTTTGAGCCTCAAACTCTTAAGAAAAAGACGCTATCTTGAATTTGAAGCCGCCATTTAGGATTAAAGATTGCCATCTTGGATGTTCTGGTCGCCATTTTTGGAATCCAGACATCATCCCCATACCAAATATAACAATAATGCACTGTTTCAGGCCCTAAAACTCCATTAAACAGCCGTGATATTGAATTCGGAGCCGCCATCTTCAATTTTAGATCGCCATTTAGGACTCTGGAAGTCTTCGCCATACCAAATATACCAATATTGCATGGTTTAGAGACGAAAACTTCATTAAACAGCCGTTAGAGCCTAAATCTCCATCAAACAGCCGCCATCTTGAAACAGAAGCCACCATCTTGGATTTTAGATCGCCATCTTGAACATTCTGGTCGACATTTTTTGATTCCGGACATCTTCCATGGTTTTAGAGCCTTAAACTTCTTTACACAGACGCCATCTTGAATTTGAAACCACCATCTTGGATTTCAGACCGCCGCACACTGGGCAGGATTGAAAATACACGGAAAAAACCTCTAGCTCGTCGAGATGTCGAGATACGCACTTGGTGTCTTCAGAGAAAATATTTCTATGAACAAGGTCGATATTCTGAACGGTAGCATATTTTTCTTACGTTATTCGCATAAAAGTCCTATAAGTCATTTTGGCCATCTTTCATTTTAGCGGTATGGTGTCTTCGGCAAAGTTGTTCGGCTATTTATGCTAAAAAAGTTTGCCGAAGACGTCAAATACTTTGTGTGAATTAGTACAACATTTTTGTACATATTTTACCATGTTGTATGTTGCCAAGTGAACCATGAGAAGTATAAATGCAATCTAGTTACAGGTTTAGTCATATTTAAGCTCCAAACAAATTGTAAAATACAAAAATGTGCGAAACGCCAATAAAAGTGAGTTTTTAGATCATTGAACACACAAAAAATATATCTATTAAATAAAATTATATAAGATAATGATAAAACCAAGGCTAAATGGCGTGTTTAGGACATTTTTGTATTTTACAATTTGTTTGGAGCTTAAGTATGACTAAACCTGTAACTAGTTTGCATTTATACTTCTCATGGTTCACTTGGCAACATACAACACGGTAAAATATGTGCAAAAATGTTGTACTAATTCACACAAAACAGTAAACTTTGAACGCTATTTAAAAAAAATCATCAAATATCATGTCGGTGAAAAAAATTTACATGAAAGCTCATGTATTTTTTAGGTGATCGCCGATGAAAAAACTTGCCCGAACTTGCCCGACTGCAAGAACGTCCTATATATGTATTGCGTGATTTTCAGGAACTTTCTATGAAAAATCAATGCATATTTTGTTTTTTTTAAACTAATTTATTTTACATGTTTTATTTTAGTATTTTTCATTATTATAACTCGAAAACGCACATTAAATTTGTTTACAAACGCAATTTAATGAAAAAACTCTATTTTAGGTAGGTATTTTATAAAACGACTAATATCTCAAGAACAGTAGGCTTTGGAAATTTGACGTCTTCGGCAAACCTTCTTAGCGTAAATAGCCGAACAACTTTGCCAAAGACATCATACCGCTAAAATGAAAGATGACCAAAATGACTTATAGGACTTTTATGCGAATAACGTAAGAAAAATTTGCTACCGTTCAGAATATCGACCTTGTTCATAGAAATATTTTCTCTGAAGACACCAAGTGCGTATCTCGACATCTCGACGAGCTGAGGTTTTTTACGTGTATTTTCAATCCTGCCCCAGTGTGCGCCGTCTTGGATATTCTAGTCGCCATTTTAGGAGTCCAGACATCTTCCCCATATTAAATGTTCCAATATAGCATGCTTTAAAAGCCTAAATCTCTAGTTAACAGCCGCCATCTTGAATTTTGTGCCGCCACCTTGAACATTTGGCTGCCATCTTGCATTTTGGGCCGACATCATGGAGCTTCTGGTATCCAGTGTTGATTTCCGCACAAAACTCGTCAATCTGGTTAAATTAATTCAAAAATTGCCGCTGATGGGCTAGTTCAGTTTTATATACGGCCAGTTCTACCGGTGCTGGTCCGGATCACTGAAATGGCCATAACTCCGGAACGCCTTGGCCGATCTGGACCATTTTGGATAGCAAACAATTCCGGTTCGATTCAAGCTATAATCCGAAAAATCAGCTAATGGGAAGTGCCTTAAAAGTGAGTGAACTTATTTTGCGCACATATATACATACATACATATATACATACATACACATATACAGATATAATCTCAATTCGTTGAACTGAGTTGATTGGTATATGCGACTTGATCCACCGAGCCTTTTTTCGAAAAATCGTTTTATGAGTGAACATATAGTTTTTTAGTACACGAAGTGTGCGAGAAAGGCAAAACACTACTTTCGAGCTTTTTTGCTTTAGTTATCTAAGGGAGCGTCCATAAATTACGTCACGCAAAAAATTCCCATTTTCAACCCCCCCTCCCCCCTATGTCACACTTTTTGTATGAGACCTTTAAAATGTTTGTATGGATTGTCACACTTCACTGAACCCCCCTTCCCCCCTAAAAGCGTGACGTAATTTATGGACGTTCCCTAACTAAACCAAGATTCCAAGATATTTTTGGTAGCAAATTTAATAATCTTTCAAATGCGATAAGTTTGACCATTTTCAAGTAATAGCCAGCTAGAGACAAGCAAAGTCAAAAACATGTAATGTTCAATTATTACGTAACGGTTGAGATTTGACCATATGCGTAAAACATTTTTTTCACCGATTGGAACCTGTTTGCTTGCTAACGTTCATAATGTTATCAAAAAATCCTAGCCTTGTTGTGTCACATACATAGGGGCTGTCCATTAATTACGTAAGGGTGTATGGAGGGAGGGGGGGGGTGTTAGAAATCTTACGCGCCATACAAAAATTTTTGGGTTCTCATACAAAAAATCTTACAAGGGGTGGGGGGGGGGGGGAGGTGGTGTCGAAAAATCGCTAAAATTCCCTTACGTAATTAATGGACAGCCCCATAGGTTCAGTACAATTTTATTTTTTGCCGCATTCGGAGGGACACCCCGAACTGGTTACGGCACTACCCGCTGTCCTTAATGTGGTCCTAACCTATTTCTTTTATAACCAGTCATCAGGTTATCAGAAAAGCCGTTATTTGTTGTATCGCATGCATGGGTTTGGTATTCTTTTATATTTGGCCACATCCGTCGAGACCCCCGGAACCGGTTCCGGACAATTACCGGTTCAGATATGGTCTGATACTGTTTTCCTGCTTACCGTTCATCAGGTTTTTGGAGATGCCGCTGTTCGATGTGTCGCATGCATGGGTTTGGTTCCCTTTTATGTTTGGCCATTTCCGGCGAGACACCCGGAACTGGTTCCGGAATACAACCGGCTATCTCTAATGTGGTCCTAACCTATTTATTTGATAATCAGTCATCAGCTTATCAGAAAAGTCGTTATTTGTTGTATCGCATGCATGGATTTGGTACTCTTTTATATTTGGCCTCATCCGTCGGAACCCCCGGAACCGGTTCCGGAACACTACTGGTTCAGATATGGTCTGAAACTGTTTTCCTGCTAACCGTTCATCAGGTTATCGAAAATGCCGCTGTTTTATGTGTCGCATGCATGGGTTATGTTCAATTTGATATTTGGCCACTTCCGGTGGGACATCCGGAACCGGTTTACGGAACACTACCGGTTCAGATGTGGTCTGATACTGTTTCCCTGCTAACCGTTCATCGGATTATCGAAAAAGCCGCTGTTTGATGTGTCGCATGCATGAGTTATGTTCAATTTGATATTTGGCCACTTCCGGCGGGACACCCAGAACCAGTTCCGGAACACTACCGGTTCAGTTATGGTCTGAGACTATTTTCCTGCTTACCGTTCATCAGATAATCGTAAATGCCGTGGTTTAATGGGTCGCATGCATGGGTTTGGTGCATTTTCATGTCTGGCCCCTTCCAGGGGTACCGGTTCCGGAACACCTAAATGGCCATAACTCCGGAACGGCTTGGCCGATCCGAACCATTTTCAATAGGAAACAATGGGACCAGATTCCGCGTCGAATGAGCCGTCGATCGTTAAAATCGGTTGATATTTACTATCTAAAAGTGAGGTGACCTTTTTTTGTACACATACACACACACATACATACACACACACACACACATACACACACACACACATACACACACACAGACATCATCTCAACTCGTCGAGCTGAGTCGATTGGTATATGAAACTTGCCCCTCTGGGGGCTCTATCGAAATTTCATTTTTGGAGTGAACATATAGCCTTTCGGTACACCTTGGTGTACGAGAAAGGCAAAAATGTAGTCGAGCTGCCAAGTTTCACCAATTAAAATAGGCGGTGTGCAGGACTGCCATATTGTAGGTTCCTCGCAAGACACGGGCAAGACACTGTGCTGGAGAGTACATTTTCCTTCACAGAGTTGCTCAGAATTACTCCGGATTGCTCCCGTTTTTACCTAGGAGTTGTCTGATTCATCGCAAAATCAAAACAATATTGCCCGATATCTCGCTTTTCTTTCAGTTTTAGGGGTGTTTTTCAACAAATTTCGTCGATCATTGGTGAAAAGAGTTACTCAGAATTTCTCAGAGTTACTCTCGTTTGCACAGTGTCTTGCCCATAGGTTCCTCGTTATGGAAAAAGCAAGGCGTTGGATGTTAAAATACAACAATTGTTGTATGAAGTGCCAAAAAGGAGAGTGGGCCATTATGTACTTTGACAAATACGCAGTCTACTTCAAGCGCATAGAATCTGCTTCCAACAAAATATTCATATACCAGCATCCAAAAGATCGCAATATATATTAAGATTTGCGAGTGATGCTTTGTAACTAAAAGGTTGTGACTGAGTATAGAATTAGCTGTTAAAATACACGTTAATGAAAAAAGGTTGCGCAAACTTATCGCAGACTGTTAGAAGACAGCTTCTACTATGACCAGGATTCAAGAATCTTGACCTACGCGAAGTTGTAAAGGAGACAACTACGTTATAAATGTGTTGGAAATGCAAGGGATGTAATTATTCAATAAACCTAATTATTAAAAAAGATGCTCATAATCTCAAATTCAGATAAATTTCTTGCGAGAAAGGCAACATGAATATTGAAGAGATGGATATTATTTTAGATAAAAATTCAACCTACAAGTCATACAGTAAACAACAAACATATAATTTAAAAAAAAGATTGCTTGAATTCCGGGATTAAATACAATCATAAATTATTGAGAAAATGATATCTTTAAACGCACCAAAACTGGTACAAATCTCCAAGGGAGTTATTTATTTGAATTCAATTTTTACTAACAGTTTTCAGTCTTATCCAAAACTCCATCTTTCATAATATAAGCACAAATTATTATACTGAATAAGATTTGCAATAACCCCATAGAAATACACAAAATATTGCGATGATTTACAGAAGTGCAAAAAAACCGATGATACGGAGAGAATAGAGACCACCGGTGCGCATAGGCGACCGATCATTATTTTACTCACATGGAAACGAACGACCGGTGCGAAAATGGGTTGATAACGAAATTAAAAATCGTTAACGACGTGCTGTTGCGTGTGTAGTATTAAGCCCACGGGTGGGCTTGGTCTTATGCGCAAAAGCGTGGGAGCGAACTCGCAAAGTGTCACATTAATTCGCATAATTGCATACTGCGATGATAATAGGACTTCGTTTGGTACTTTTCTTGTTGTGTTAGTTTACCTCACAATGGTGTATGGATGAAATCGCATATAAGTACAAATAAACTCGTTGAAATGTGCATACAAACTCGCATAAGCTAGAAGCTATTATGATGACAATATGCAATTTGATATGTGATAACAATTAAAGAGCTACTGTTGCACTGTGGATGCAGTACCAAAAAGCTACAAGAAAGTGAACAGCCGTAATTATGGTTGCAAAGTCATCATTATTTGTTTTGTTGGCTTGATAATCAACATTGGAAGGCGCTAGCCAGAGAGGGCCAGTGAAAATTGTTCGACAAATGATGGTGCTTCGTCGTTTTCAGCCTGCCAAACACGCACAGCTCAACTGAACCAAGTGCATTCCAACAAACACTGAGGTGAGTTAGAATAGCATGATAATTAATCAGCTTGTTTCATAAGTATCGTTTAGTGTTGTGTGTGAAGTGTGGCTCGACAATCCAGAGGTTATTAGTTCGATATCGAGCTGACAAGAATTGTTTTTTTTTTTTAATATTTTTAAAGTCGCATAAGATGCTGAATTACATCAAAATCGTGCACACGGTGCATCGCATAAGATATCGCTTCAAGTCATATAGCGTAATGATTGTTCCGTCAATGCACGTATAGCGCCTCCTTTCTTGTACGCATAAGGCACTTTTGCTGCATCTTATGCGATGTAACTTTAACGCATAAAAGTATGTATAACATGAACATAAACTTCATTATAAGTGCAAATTGGTTGTTTGGGAAAGTGAGTGACTATAAATCAAGAGGCTCCAGTTCAATTCCCAGTTTTCCCATATATTTATTTATGCATTCCTAAACATCTCTTCTGTAAATAAAAGGTCGCAAATGGTAAATATTATGTTACAAAAGTATTTTTTTTTACACAATTAGGCTGACATAAATTTTGATTTTCTCTTAATTTTTTTTGTCAGAATTCAAAATTTTGAGGTAAGACATAAATAAATTATTCAAGAAATTTTAAAACTTTGAGGTGAAATTTCCTAACAAATCCGATGAGCTTAGTAATTTTGCCTAATTGTTTGGGTATTTTTTCAGAAAATGCATTTATTATTTGTCACCCCCCCCCCCCCCCTCCTTGACGAGTCAGTGAGTGTTTTGATTGTGACAAAAGAAGAAAATGAGATTTGTTCCGGCCTTAATAAATTTGATTGAATACTGATTAAGCGCATATTAAGCCTTAAATCAACCTTTAAATGAACTTCAAATCAGCTAAAGGTTGAATAAATGATTATACCTCTTGTGCTCAGCTATTGTTTAAATGAAGGCTGCTTTAAAATAGTTGGAAAAAAGTTTGTGCATCATCAAATTGTTACCTTATCGTTGACCGCCTAAACTTACATTATTATACACAAATCAGTTGGTTAACCGAAATAGCAAAATGTTGAATTTCGGCTCTTAAAACTAAAAACTCGATTGAGCCAATTTTTACAAAACAATACCAAAACGCATTTGAGATGCAAATATTCATCAAATTTAGTGATTTCATCTCGGAACTAGGAAAAACATATAGGGCTGCATAGGGCTGGATCCAGTGTGCAGCACCAGTCAGACAAAGAGCATGATTGCTGTCCCTGATACTGACGACTATTTTCAGTTGATTATCACTTAACGTCCAGGAAGATAGTTGTTGGTCCTGAACCGAGTATTGTAGAGAAACATTATTCATTCGGTGTAGATTCAGTGAATTTTGATTCATCAAATGTCAAGAACAAGATTTGCTAGTCTTCCATCTTCCATGTTTTTGAAGTGCAAAACAACGCTGCAGTAAATTTTCCCAAAATTGAACCATCCCTTCTCAGCTCCCTTGGTGCCACCACTGGGTCATCCTAGCGCTGAAACTAGAAGCCCTTTCACCGTGTATAACTATGTAGCTACTTGCCGTGGATTTGCTCTGTTTGTATAGGATATGAATTTATTATTAGCCTTAGCAGCCATCCGTCTGTAAGCATAAGTGTTACACATGAAGCACTCGGATAGACGTAGGTTGTGTTGTTGACAAGCGCAAGCGAATCCATCTCCGAGAATATTACGGTACAACGGAGCGCATACAGCATCCTTCCTCACCGCATACATAGAGTAGAGCAGGACCATGAGAAAGGCAGGCATTCAAGCGAAAACGTATATACTTATGAAATGGGAAAATAAGCACTAGACGTCCGACCAACCTTCAACGGCGGACAGCCAACGAACGTGGCGTGGGTAACAAGGGTTGCACTGACCGTTATAATCTGCTATGACAGTTGGATTGGGTTGCTAATTTTTGATGAGACGTCTAGTGAGTACGGACGGAGAGCTTGCACGTGGCGGAATGCTTTATCGATTATAGTAAAAGCTGGTTGAACTTTCTGGTGATCTTCAAATACCAAATCAGATAAATTCAAACATTTTGTGAACGAGAAAAACTAACATATTGTTTTTGATCTCACATCATCCCCACTAACGAGCCCGCAGGACATCAGCCAGATGGCAAACAGCATTGAATAAAAATAATCCCATAAAGACTTTGAAAAGGGAACTGTTTGAACTAAAAACCATTTCGACAGCGCTGCTCACATAAACCCACATTCCAACCGAAGTTTCTTTCAATTCCGAACATTCCTTCCCGTGTCCCGTGCCCCAACCCGAAAACCACAATGTTTTCATCGAAGCGTATCTTTTAAGCACTTGACCAACTTTTCCCTCCGACGACGCCCCCGAATGAACCCTCTTCTTGTGTTGGTTTTCTATTTTCTTTGGCGCTCTGGGTCTTTCGATTCGACAAACAACACCGGGGAAAACGACTCGTCGTCGTCGCTTCAAAAGCATCCGTTCTTTCCACCTATTTTGCTGCGCTCTTTTGACTGGCAAAAGTACATCCGGCCAGGAAAACCACCCGCCGTGCAGAGGCGGCTGGCTGATGTTCACAAAACCGGGCTAAGTCTATGTAGGATTCTAACGTAACGTGTGTCCCACCCGTACGTCACATGTATAGTGTACTTACCAGAACATAGACGGCGAACGGCATCACCACCACGGCTACCAGCAGGTCGGCCAACGCGAGCGACACTATGAAATAGTTGGTCACCGTTTGCAAAGTCCGCTCCCGGCACACGGCCAGTATCACCAGGACGTTGCCGAACAGCGTCAGGATCGGAAACAGCACCAGGATCAGGCCCCAGTAGTTGTAGTGGTCTGCGGGTGGGATATAGAGAGACAAAAGGAAACGAAGATTGAAAAATATGCGGAAGTTGAGAGTTACCTAGGCAGGTAGTATGGCAGTAGTGGATGAGAGGCTTCAGTTGTTGGGTAGCTTTGCGGAATTAAAGTGCTTGCATATGGGTGTCGTAGGTTCTGTCGTAGCTGGCACACCAGTGCAGATGTGCTTTTCCCTTATGTGAATTGTGGAGATTTTTCATCTGTGGGGATTCATGCATTATCGAATATTGTTTCCCAAGCAACACACTTGTCACAGAAGAGTCACAGCGGCGCATGTTTTTGTTGCGCAGAAGTCACTATGACTTACTTCTAGCAAGTAAGTGTTTATTTGTTATAAGTAAGTCAATGTGACTTCTGCGCAACAAAAACATGCGCCGCCGTGACTCTTCTGTGACAAGTGTGTTACTTGGGCTAATTCATGTTATAATAATTTACACTCAAGGAAGTTGATAAAAAAGTATTGTGGATACAGATTCTTTTCCTCCTCCTTGGCTGAAACTACAACAAATTTGCAAACTTGCTTCGGGACACCTGGAACCGAATTCTTAACACAACCAATTAGTTGTATCATTGTACCCTTGCTTGCGTCACTTGGCGCAGTTCGGTCGTCCGAGCGTCCGACCGTGCCGAGCTCTCGACGCATACTAATTAGACACCAGCAAAACAAACGGCCTGGTGGCTAGGTATGCGGAGTGCGAGAGTAAGTCTCGGCTTCATATAAATAATTCGCTCGCACTTGTAGTTAGTGGGCACAAATAGGAGTGTGTTGTGGATTGGCATCTAAGCCGAAAAGAGAGATGAGTTTGTGAAATAGGAGTGTTCACGGTGCGGCTTCGGAGTCAGTTTGGCTTTCTATTCCGCAGAACCATTACCTGTTCTGTGGCTTAGTTGGTTAAAGCGCCGGTCTAGCGAATACGGAGTCGTGGGTTCGAATCCCACCAGAACGCGATTTTTTTTTCACAAATTTCATCTCTCAATTTGCCAATTAGCAACATTTCGTGCCTTCTAATTACAAGTTTTTCCAGAATAGTTTCAAATATGGTCAGATACTAATTTCTCACTAACCGATCATCAGGTTTTCGGAAAAGCTGCGATTTGATGTGTCACAAGTATAGGTGTGGCTCTTCTTCCTGCTTGGCCACTTCTAGCGGGACACCTGGAACTGGTTCCGGAACACAACCAGTAGTTTCAAATATGGCCCGAATCTAATTTCTTGCTTAACCCTTTATAAGGCCGAGAGAACCAGGCAAAAACGTTTTTATTTTCAAAAAATTCGATGGTCGATTTTGTATGAAAAAAATTGGTCTAAATTTCAACTTTTTGTCAACAAAGTTTAAAGTGTTGTTATTTTGTGATGTGTTTATCAATCATGCTGATTTTTTGACAGGTTATTTCCCTAATATTCATAAGTTATTTGTGTGAATTTGAACTCGATTGGTCAATTATTTTGGACGATATGGCAATTTTAGTACATGCCCATTTATTATAGTACATTTTTTCAAAAGGCCGAGTTTCTAAAAGTAATGAAGTAATCAGTAATCATTGAAATTTTGTCCACAAGTAAAAGGAACATAGGCCTTTCATTCCCCATCATTCGATTTTCAATTCGCTCACCACAACAGAAGTTCGAGCTTATAAACCTTTATTCACTCAAAAATGGCGGTTTTTGGAGAGACATTTTGTTCTAAAAAAGCCCATTCATATTTGTTATGGCTCAAAAAAATCATGAGTGCTCACAAAGGCCTAATGTGTCCATCAGTTAAAACAGAAGTTGTAAAAATTTTCTTAACGAACAGAAAAAAATATGTGTACAAGGTGGCAATATAGTTGCCACTGCCTTATAAAGGGTTAATGATCGTCGGATTATCGCAAAAGCCGCGATTTGATGTGTCACAATCACACATTTGGCTCACTTACATGCTTGGCCACTTCCAGCGCGACACACACCCTCGACACACAGGCGCCATGGGGAAGTTACATTCCACCTGACACAGGTCCTTACAGGTCATGGTTGCTTCCGACAGTATCTACACCGTTTCGGGCATGCGGATTCTCCCGAATGCCCAGTGTGCAATGGTTTAGAGGAAACGGCGGAACACGTTTTGTTCGTGTGCCCGCGTTTTCGCACAATGCGTGACCGCATGCTTGCCACATGCGGGGACGACACAACTCCGGACAACTTGGTCCAGAGGATGTGTAGGGATGAGTTTGGCTGGAACGCCGTTTCAACGGCTATTACCCATATTATATACCCATGGGAGCTACAGGGGAGGTGGCGCGTGGACTCGGAGAATGGCTAGTCCAGATGCAGTACAAGAGGTGGTCCAGGGGTTCGAAGTCGGCTTCGTAGGTCATACCGGTGCCCTGCGGCCGAGATCGACCCTTACAGCGATTAAGTGGCCGCGGAGAGGAAGTCCCGGTATCGGTGCTGTCGTGGCGTCGGTCTACTGGGTTGGATCCGAGCCCGTGGTTGGAAAGGGGTCCCCGGCAAGGGTCGGGGTAGGTGAGACCCTGCTGTCTGCAACCTACGGATGCATATGATAGGGCCTAAAGGGTAGTGATACCCTTCCTTACGGGCAGGTCAGATCGGGTTGCATGTGGGCATCAGTTCTTGATGTCCGCTCAGCAGTAGGGCGCGGGCGGGGTTGACCCTGCCCGCCTTCCGAGGACAAAGGGAGTGGTGAGGACCACTCGGGAAACTGGCTAAGCGCCAGCATGTTACCGTGATGGACTCTCCAAAGCGAGTCATCGATGTTCGTTGCTGCAGGCTACGCAGCTAACCTTGAGGGTGCAATATGCACTAGTCCCTCTCTGAGGCAATACCTTCTTGGTGGTTCCGGAGAGACGTAGGATTTGACGACCATAGGAATGTGTTTAGTGGGTCGAGGAGAGAGTAGTCCTGGCTTCTACTATTGTAGTAGAAGACGGCCTCAGCCCCACACTATCCTAACCTTCCTGTAATTTATAACTAACCGATCAACAGTTTAACAGAAAAGCCGCAATTTGATGTGTCACAAGCATAGGTTTGGCATTTTGCTGCTTGGCCCCTTCCGGCAGGACACCTGGAACCGTTTCCAGAGCGTAACCGCTACTTTCAAATATGATCCGAACCTTTTTTTTGCTATCTGATTAGGTAATCGAAAAAGCCGCGATTTGATGTGTCACAAGCACGCATTTCACTCACTTACACGCTTGGCCACCTCTGGCGGGACACCTGGAACTGGTTGCGGAACACAACTCGTTGTTTCCAATATGGTCCGAACCTAATTTCTTGCTAATCGATCATCAGGTCATCGAAAAAGTTGCGGTTTGATGTGTCACAAGCATACACAGATAAAATAATGAGATTGTAAACCTCACTTTAGTCATGTAAACTTAATGTAATGATGGTTTACATGATATATAATGTAAATTTGTGTTATATGTGATGTAAACACACAGAGTCATACTGAATTACATGACATACAATGGAAGTTTACATGATGTTTTATGACTTTTACATGATATGTCATGTAAACTTCTGTGATATCCCACGCTCCAATCATGTGCATCATATGTCACAGAATTTTACACTCTTTTTTTCGATTTGTGTAGGTTTGGGCCATTTTTCTGCTTGGCCACTTCCGGCGGGACACCTGGAACCGGTTTTGGAACACAGCCGGTAGTTTCAAATATGGCATGAGTCTATTTTCTTACCAACCGTTCATCAGATTACCGAAAAAGTCGCGATTTGATGTATCCCACGCATGAGTTTACTGCGTTTTCATAGCTGACCCCTTCCTGGGGTACTGGTCCGAAACACCGAAATGACTATAGCTCCGGAACGGTTGGACCGATCTGACCCATTTTCAATAGGAAATCATGGGACAAACTACCCCGTCGAATGAACCATCGGTAGTTTAAATCGTTTGATATTTACTGTCCAAGAATGAGGTTACATTTTGTACACAAACACGCACATACGCACACACATACATACACACACACAGACATCATCCCAACTCGTCGAGCAGAGTCGATTAATATATAAGACTTGACCCCTCCGAGGGCTCTATCTAATT
Organism: Aedes albopictus; assembly: GCF_035046485.1. NCBI lineage: Eukaryota > Metazoa > Arthropoda > Insecta > Diptera > Culicidae > Aedes > Aedes albopictus. Next base: position 86,490,574 of record NC_085138.1, on the reverse strand, counting down.
CAAGGCTGTCCATAAACCACGTGGTCATTTTCTTGGGACTTCTCAACACCCCCCCTCCCCCCGCGTGGTCATTAGTCCATACAATTTTTTTTATTTGTCCATACAAAATGGTCATTAGCCGACCCCCCCCCCCCCCCCCTATGACCACGTGGTTTATGGACAGCCCCTTTCCGTTTTTGGAGTGAACATATAGCCTTTCGGTACATCTTGGGTTCCGAGACAGGCAAAACGGCGAGAACTGGATGAACCATCCACCGATTGGTTTCATTTGAATTTATTTATTTCGTCAATCATTGTTCTCAGTGTTTTCTCACGAGAAAACCGCTCTAATGTTTTTGATAAATTAATAACATTTTCGATGATTGCTATGTTCATGAACTATAATGTTAAATTTTCACAAGCATTAAGGCCCTCTTTGGAACATAGGCCGTTCTGTTAAACTATACTTTTTCTAAGAAGTTTGAGAGATATTCCTAAAGAAATTTCAAAGGTAGTTTCTGGAGAAATAGTTGAAGAAATTTAATTCAATTTTAGAAGGTTTTGCTCGATAAATTGCTGAAAGACTTGCCAGAGACTTTCCTGCAGAAATTTGTGAAAAAAATGGGAAATCTGTAGAGGAGGTCCTGCCGAAATATATGAAGGAAAATCTTGAAACGATTTCTGGTGTTACTTTTTTTCAGAAATTTGTAAAGGACTTTCTGAAATAAGTCTTGGGAAAATTTAATGATCTTCATCTGGAGGAGAATCACATGAAATAATAGTAAAATGATTCACGAATTCTGGAAAGATTCCTGAAATAAATGCCGTCAGTTTTTCTTAAGGATTTGAAGAAATGGACGAAAAGTAGTAAAGGAAGCCGTGATGGTATTTTTGCTGTATGAATTCCTAAAATAATTCAATGTGAAATTTCAAAGCGAAGCAATTGTTTGAGTTAATACAAATGTTTGGAAGGATTCTCTGAATTATTTTCTAGAGGATTTTATTTGTGGACGAAATACTGGAGAAAGTATTAGATTAGCTCCTGAAGTAAGTACTGGTACAATTTTGGAAGAGATTTTTTTGAAATTTCAGGTAATTTTCTGGATTTTACAAGGGAATCGTTTCTAAAGAAATCATTGAAAAAAAAATCCGGATGATCCGGGAGGAATTGTTAAAGAAGTTTCGAAACGAATTGTTGCTGGATTTGAAAAGACATGCAAAAGAATTTCAAGAAGCTCATGGAAGGCTTTTTGGGCAAAATCTGGAGATCACTGAAATTTTTTTTGAAATTCCTGGAAAAATCTTGAAAACTTTGTGAGAAATTTTAGATAAAAACGCTTCTATTCTAGTTAAATTTTCGCAGAAATTTCTCATTATTTTAAAAGGCCGTTCTTGAAAGGGTTTGTGAAAAAATATGATAAATTTTCCGGAGTTATTTCTGGAGGGGTTTCTGAATTAAATTCTGTATGAGTTTCCAAGGAAAGTTGTGCGTAAATTTCAAGCAGAAACCATGGAGAAATTTGTGGAGGAAGTCTTGAAGGATTTTTTTTGAGATATTTTTGATGGAATTCCCTGAGATGTTTATTCCAAAGGAAGATATACTGAGAAGAAATAGCAAAAAGTGTACTAAGAAATTGCCGAAAAAAATCCCGGAAACCTTCTGGAGAAAGTTAAGGGGAGACTTATTATTATACTCCTGACGGAATTTCTGCAAAAAATCCTGAAACAATATCTGGAAAAAAGTTACTGAATAAATTGCAGTAAAAAAGCCCTTGGTTCATTTCTAGGGGCGATTTGTAGGGGAATACAAGTAAAAATTCATGGAAAATTCCTGGAGAAAATGCTGTGGATACTTCTGGAAATTTATGAATAGTCGTGACGAAAGTGATAAAGGAGGTTCCGGGTCATTTGGCCGAATGCCATTTGGCCGGAAAATGAATGATGAACTTAAGTGACCTTGCCACTGTCCCCACCCTCAGTATCACCCGAAAGAACAGCCTTCGATTTAAAGAAGGAAAATTTTTTGATCAAAATATAGGCAGTTTCAACGCAAACTAATCCCTGAATATCAAAACTAGAAAGAATAGTCTGTGGTTAAAAGAAGGAAATATTTCTGATGATCATATTGGCAGTGAGAATGTCAAAAACTTCTTCTGAATTCTTTCGACCATAATTCGGCCAATCAGCGTTCGGCCAAACGACCCATTCGGCCAGATGCCATTCAGCCAAATTACATTCGGCCTAATGACATTCGGCCAAATGGCATTCGGTCAAACGGCACTCGGCCAAATGGCTGGACACCGATAAAGGAATTTATGATGAAATTTCTGGAGGAAATGCTAGAAGAACTCCTGAAGAAATTCCTGATACTTGATTGTTGAGACATTTTTAAGGATTTCATAAAGGGATTGACGAGGCAACTCCTGAAGATCATTGCACACTTAATTTTGAATACCGAATTCGATATTTCGGCACCAACATTTCAAAAGGGCGTAACTGCTTTTGCAACCAATGCTTTCTCACAGAGCTGTGGGTCGTATTTCATTCATCTCACGCAATTCACATTCATTAATCGAAAGAGGAGGATTTTATCTCTCTATTTGTGCTAGTGGATTGCACGAGAGGGATGGGATACGTTCCACAGCTGTGTGAGAAGGCATTGGTTGTAAATGCAGTTACGCCCTTTTGAAATGTTGGTGCCGATTTTTTTTGGAGAAATTATAACACCTTCAACACCTGAAGAATTTGATCAGCATTGATCAACACTTGATGTAGAAATTTATGGATGACTTTCTGGAGTGTTATCTGGAGAACTTTTTGAAATTTTGAATTTTGAATTTTGAAATTTGTGCAGGAATTCCCAGACTCAGCCCAGGAAATATTGTCAGTGAAAATAATTTTAAATATTAATTATCTGAGACATTTTGAGAAGGCATGTCAAAAAATGTATGAATCAGATCGAAGTAATGATGGGTATATCAGCAGGTTTGTTCTCTTCGTCATGAGGGGTTTTTAACGGTTGAATTTCCCGAGACTTGGTCATATAATTCGGCTTGGATGGGAAAAATTGGAGGCCAACTCCAATGGTGAAATTTTTAGTGTACGGCCTTGTTAATTCCTGGTACAATTTTTAAAGGAATTTCTAAAGATTTCAATGAAAGCGTTTTTGAAAGAAAAATTCTGGAGAAATTTCTTACAAATATATGCAAGAATTTCTAGATTATTTTCTGATGGATTATATAAAAGAATTAACGAAGAAAATTCTGGATAAAAATTCAGCTTACGACTTGCTGCAATTATCAAAAAAAATGTGAAAGAAATGTTGGAAGAATTTCTTGAATAAATGCTGAAAGAAATTCGTGGAAGAATTATCGAAAAATTCACTTGAGAAATTTATGCAAAAATCTTCTGCATAAATTTATGATGGAATTTCTGAAGTGGCTTATGGAGGATTTTATGAACAATTCCTGGAGATCATTGATGAGTTTGCGGATTAATTTTTTGAAGAAATTTTTGGATGACTTTCTGGAAGATTTTCTGTAAGAGTTTTCAGGGGCAGCTCCAGAAACATTTTTGGTGGATAATCTGGATACATTTGTGAGGGAAGTTTTGAAAGAATTCTTGGTTTTCGATGACTTCATGAAAAATTCCCTGAAAAAAAGTTGAACGAATTTCTGGATTTCTGAGAAAAAGTAGAAATGCCAAAAATGTGTACAGAGATTTTTTTCCGGAAAAAAATCTGGAAAACGTATATAATCCCGGAGGGATTTCTTGGAGACATACTTGAGAGAAATTTCGTAGCAATTTTCTGGAAGAATTTCCAAATAAATTGTCGAAGGCAGTCCATACAAAAAAGGGGGAAATTTCAGTAGATAGGGTACGTGTATCGGTTATGGCCATAGTGGTTTCCTTTTTGGCCATAGAAGAAATATAGGAGTTTTTCAAGGCTTTAACTATGTAAAATGAATGTTTCAATAGCAAAAATTTAAATGTGTCTTTTTATTAAAATTCTTAAAATCATGCAAAATTTCGAATTATCTCGAATTACCACTATAACCTGAAGAAAATTTCCAAAAAAAATCGGAAAACAGGAATTTGAAAAGGATTTCAGAAAGAATTTTTTGGAGAAAGTGCTAGATGGAAGCTAGACTCCTGAAGGAATTCTTAGTACGATTTTTGAAGGAAACTCTGAAAGTTGTCCTGAAAGCATTTCTGGAGAAAATTCGTTCAAATGTATGGAAGAATTTCTGGATTATACCGAAGAAATTCTGAAGAAAGTACTGACTACAATTTTGTGATATTTCTTGAGCAATTCCCGTACAAATAACTGGGATTTTTGTTTGAAGTTTCTGAAGCAACTAGAAGATACATTTTTGGTGAAAATTCCAGCGATATTTCCAAAAAAAAAAGCTCTGGGAGAGCTTCCTAAAACATTTCTAAAGCAATACGCAAACAATTTTTCAAAAATCCTAAAACATTTCTGAATATGTTTATGAGGACATGAGTATGAGTTTTAGAATGAGTTTCTTAAGCAATTCATGAAAGAAATCCGGAGATTATCCTTGAGAAACTTGTGAAGAGATTCTTTATTGAAGTTCTAGTGTATGTAGAAAATGTCGCAAAAATTCTGGAAGAATATCTATAGAAAATCCCTCTTGATACCAGGATTAAAGCGTTTTTCTTTGGAGGAGTTTCTGAACAAATTTCAAAAGGTATTCTTCAAAGAACGTTTCGAGGAGTTTATGGGTTTTTACTGAAAGAATTTATGCAGGAATTCTTCAAAAAATTTCTAGAATATTCCGAAAAAAACTGTTTTTTTTTAATGTGATGAATTTCTGGAAAAGCTCCCGGACAAAGAGCCGAAAAAATGCCGTACAGAGTTGTCAAAACAATATTAGAGAAAAAAATATCTGCATTTAGAAAAAAAAACTGCAAAAAAAATCAGGGATTTTTTTTGCAAACAGCGCTTGTAAAATTGCCGAAATAATTTCTGGAGCAATTGTCAAAAATATCTGGCCGAAATTGAGTATAGATTTTTTGGAGAGTAGAGCAACAAAATTCATGTAGAAATGCTTGAAAATAATTCTGAAACATTTGCTATTAATTTTTCGGAAAAATGGTCGAATAAATTCTTGGAGGATTATCTGGATTATTAAAAAAATATAAAAAAAAATCCTGGACGAATTTCTTCACGTTATTTTGGAGAAATTCCTGAAGGACCTGCTCAAGAAACTCCTAGAGCTTGTTGTTTTAGAGCCAGAATGTTTTAGGAAGAATTGCTATAGAAATAACTGGAAGAATTGCTTAAGAATTTTTTGAAAGTGATTGGAGGAAATTCAAATGGAAATAGCTAAGACATTTCTTAAGGTATTTCCAAAATGGTTTTCCAGTCCTCCAATCTTCCAGTCTTTTAGTCTTCCAGTATTCCAGTCGTCCAGTTTTCCAGTCTTCCAGTCTTCCAGTGTCTATCAGCCTTCTAGTGTCTTCCAGTGTCTTCCAGTGTCTTCCAGTTTCCAGTGTTTTCAAGTATTTTCCAGTCTTCCAGTCTTCCAGTCTTCCAGCCCTCCTTAATTTTTATTGATTTCTGACCAACTTTTTGACGTCGAGAAATGTCACAGATTAGCACGTGGTGCGCGATTCACCGGATTCTTTCTCAATTTTTCTTTTGACATGCATCTCCGGTTCAATTTTCCCTCTTCTTTTTCTCGTGAAAGTTGCTGCAGTGCACAATGGTCCACGAAAAAGATTTACGAGGGAAGATGCATTCAGCGCCTTCAAATGATTTTTTGGACAAATATGGTCTCCTACAATGTTGTTCCCAAAAATAAGGCCCTCTTTTCAATGTAAATAAAAATTAGGGTGGTCCATATTTTCAAAGAAATTGGGAACCAAACTTTTTTATTTGCAAGAATAACTGTATACATTCTTCGGGAAAGTTGTAGATCTATCAATTTTGAGCAAGTTCCCTGAAGACACTTTTTATGTAGCTTTAAAATTGACCGATCTAGAGATATTTTTCTGAATAAGTTTAGGGTGATTCAATAAAAATCGGTTTTTTGGCGTTAACTGTTTCAGTTTCGATTTTTTATCAAAGTCACTCAAGAAACACTTGTAGAGCACAGTTTTTTGAAAAGGTGTTATGACGGGTTGGGACAATCATAAAAATTATCGTTTGCCCGCATTCAAAAGAAGAAACGTTGTTATAAAACATTTCAAAAATTAGGGGGTGTTTTTTTTTGTAATTCAAGTGAAAAATACTTGAAAAGTGTCTATTTTTTTCTAGAAAATCATCAATAACTTTTGAACGGAATGACGTAGCAACATTCTCAGCGAACAAAAATGCGCTTTTTTGGAAACTCTAAAAGTGGTTCTCATGCGACTTGGACGAGAAATTTTAAACAAAAAAGATAAAGCAATAAAACGATTTGTTCTAGCGTCACCCTTATCTTTATCTTTTTGTTTCAAATTTCACATCAAAGTTGTCTAAGAACCATTTCTAGAACTCAAAAATAACGCACATTTTCGTGCGCTAGAAAAAATAGGCACTTTTCAAGTATTTTTCACGCACCAATCAGTCATATCACCTTAGCAAAAAAATATGATTTTTAGGAAAACACTTGTAACTATCAAACCAAAAGGGATAAAGACCATTTCAGCGCACGAAACGACGCGTCTTCAAATGCTCTGCAAGTGTTTCTTGGGCGACTATGATGAAAAATTGAAACTGAAAAAGTTAACGCCAGAAAAACGGTTTTTCTTGAACCACCCTAAACTTATTCAGAAAAAAATATCTCTAGATCGGTCAATTTTAAAGCTACATAAAAAGTGTCTTCAGGAAACTTGCTCAAAACTGATAGATCTACAACTTTCCCGAAGAATGTATACAGTTATTCTTGCAAATAAAAAAGTTTGGTTCCCAATTTCTTTGAAAATATGGACCACCCTAATTTTTATTTACTTTGAAAAGAGGGCCTTATTTTTGGGAACAACATTGTAGAAGACCATATTTGTCCAAAAAACCATTTGAAGGCGCTGAATGCATCTTCCCTCGTAAATCTTTTTCGTGGACCATTGTGCACTGCAGCAACTTTCACGAGAAAAAAATAGGGAAAATTGAACCGGATATGCATGTCAAAAGAAAAATTGAGAAAGAATCCGGTGAATCGTACACCACGTGCTAATCTGTGACATTTCTCGACGTCAAAAAGTTTGTCAGAAATCAATAAAAATTAAGAAATTTCTTATAATTTCATGAAATTTCGCCAAGTTTTACCAAAGTATTTGTAGGTTTTGAAATTTTTAATAATTTTCAACGTTTTTGCTGAGAATTGTTTTACCCCGTTATCCTCTCTAGAAAAAGAAATAATTTGTGATAAAGCATCTATTCTTGAATAGAATAAAGAACTCTGAAAATTCGAGACGGATCATAGCACATCGTAGCAACGTTAATTCGAAAGGAGGTTGAGGTAGTCCGTTTTACCCTACTTTCCCCAAATGATAAAAATCTTATAATTGCATTTCTTAGTCATCATTTTTCTGTTGAAATATTATTGAAGAAAAACCCTTGAAAGTTAAATAACGTTGTCATAATTTGCGACAACACTTCTTTTTAGACAGCTAAAAATATGGGGTAAAATGCATACCCCGAGAAATTTTTTTTTCGAAAGTTTTTAAGTTGGCGCATCTGGGTCACATATCAAATGAAAGCTCTTGGGTAGTCCTTCAAAACGTAGTACTCAGTGTTTTATCCTAGTTCTGTTGGTACGAAAACAGACGCCATGAAAATCGTCAAAAAAAATATGAAAATAACCTATTTGGCCAAATTAAATATCAAAGAATATCCAACGCTTGCCTTAAATGGAAGTGCCATAGGAATAGAGTGTCCATACAAAATTTCAGCTGAATCCGTTAACTTTTGCGGAAGTTATTGCGATTTTAGTGATTTCACCTATTTTTAGACATGAAATCTTTGAGGACTATTTTACCCCACTTCCCCCTAACGGAAAAATCTGAAAATCGGCCAGATATCATCTTTTATATGGAAAACCATACCTAGAAAATTTCAGCTCAATCGGAGCCCATCGATACAAGAAGGGGTTGCGGCTCTCGCGAACTAGCTCTTAAACATTTTGGAGGAATTTATAGAGGAATTCTTGAAAACACTTCCTTGAAAAAACTCAGGAAAAAATTCTTTTCATAATAAAAATTAATGATTTTTTTTGAGGAATTTTAGAAGGAGTTTTGCGATTAATACTAACTTGCTGGAGATATTGTTGTACAAATTGCGAAAAATACCTGGGACGATTTATAGAAGAAGTCTTGGGAGTATTTCTGAAAAACATCTCAGAGAAGAGAGTCTAGAAAAAGATTTAAGTTAACATACACATAAAAAAATCTTGAAGACATTCTAGAGACAGTTCTTGAAAGATTTTGGAAGAGATTCTGGGGAAAGATCAGAAAGAACTTGTTTAATAAACCTTGGAGAAATCTTTGATGAAAAATTTAGTATACAGTGTATCAAACAATTGTCCGTACAGCAATTTTTTGGTCAAAATAAAATTTCATTCAACTGATCATAACTTTTTTATACATCAATCAAATACGCTGAAATTTTGATCAATCATGCACCATATATCAAAGCTCCCTTGGTAAAATTTTGAGCGAGATCGAATAAGTTTTCTGAAAGTTATAGAACTTTTAGTAAAACTTATGAAATTTTTGAACACATTTTTAAAACATTATATCTCAATATGTACTCGATGAAACTTTTTCAATTTTTTCTTTGATACTGCTTATACCTAAGGCTTTCATATGCAGCTTTGTTTGAGGTTTTATATTCACTACAGAAAATATGAAAAATCTGTATATGTTCAGAGTGTCGTTAGGAAATTTATCATATTTTAATCACTAAAAGTGCCAAATGTTTTCAACGTTTTTTAATTCTCTTAATGTAATATTTTTATACAGGACCTACTAAACTACATATGAAGAGTAGGTCCTATGTGTTTTTCGTTCAGTTAATTCACTTTTATTGGTGGAAAACGTTTGGCAGATTATATGTGCAAAATATGGTAAATTTTTAAACATCGTCAACTACATAAGCACATTTTTCATATTTTTTGTAGTGAATGTAAAACATCAAAAGTAGCTGCATATGAAAGCCTCAGGTATCAGCTGTAACACAAAAAAAATGAAAAAGTTTCATCGAGTACATATTGAGATATAATGTTTCAAAAATGTGTTCAAAAATTTCATAAGTTTTACTAAAAGTTCTATAACTTTCAGAAAACTTATTCGATCTCGCTCAAAATTTTACCAAGGGAGCTTTGATATATGGTGCATGATTGATCAAAATTTCAGCGTATTTGATTGATGTATAAAAAAGTTATGAACAATTGAATGAAAATTTATTTTGGCCAAAAAATTGCTGTACGGACAATTGTTTGATACACTGTAGTTGCACTGGCAAAATTTCTAAGAGAATTCCAGTTAAATAAAATCCTGTACAATTTCTCAAAAAATTGCAGAAACTTTTGAAAACAAAAAAATAAGGAAGCCATGGAAGAATTTCTGGAGAAGTCCGATGATAAGATTCTAGCAAAAAATCATTAAAAAGTCCTGGTAAAATTTCTGAAGAAATTTCCAAAAGCATTCCTAGAGGAATAACCAAGGCGAAACTGGAAGCATTTCCTCACTTTTTTGTTTTTTGATTTTTTACTAACCAACGGAGCAATATTTTCAAAATCGGTTTTCGTACACATGTAGAGGATGGATCAAGGTATCTTCTGATTTTTTTTTCGTAGTGGAAAATGATTTTCGTTTTTGCAGAAACCAATTTTGAACAAAATTTCACAAAAAATGGCTTTGGAAAAAATGGAAAACTTTTTCAACACGAAAAACATTCAGTAGATACATTGATCCATACTCTACATGTGTACGAAAATCGTTTTTGAAAATATTGCTTCGTTATTTAAAAAAAAAATCAATAACTGAAAAAATAAGGAAATGCTTCCAGTTTCGCCTTAAGGAAATCATAGAGAATTTTATTGCAGAATTTCAAGTATTTTATGTCCTGAAGAAAATTTAAAAAAAAATCCAATAAGATTGTTTGGAAAAAATCCTGACAAAAAATATTGTCTTCTAATAATTCATTCTTCTAATCTTTTAGTATAACAGTCTTCTTGTCATCTTGTTTTATAGTTTTGCTCGTCTTAATTTTAAAAGCTTCTTATTGTTAAGTGGTCTCATTTTTTTTGTCTTTCATTGTCCAAGTGTTGTATTGTAAGGGATTTATGTCAACTATCAACCCAAATCGCTCATTTTTGCTCAGCTCACTTTTTATCGACCAGTATATCACTTTCCACTAGAGAAATCATATCCCGGTGAGATTTTTCAAAATTAGCCCCACTCTAGTATTACAGGGATGTTTTTGGGGTTTTTGGAGTGTCTCAGCTGCCGTTCAGGGGTTCCAAGGGGCTTCATAGTGTTTTTGGAGGCATTTCAGGAAATTTCGGAGGATTTTTAGGGGATTTCGAAGGCATTACATAGGCTTTTTTGGGGGTTCTGGAAGGCATTCCAATAAGCTTCAAAAGATTTCAACGAATTTCAGATGGATTTCAGGGGCGTTTTCGGGGGTTGACAGGATCTCAGGTGCGTTCATAGGACCCAAGAGTGTTTCAGGGGGTCTTGGTAGCATTTTCGGAAGATTCAGAGGATTTTCAGCGGGTTTCAGAGGGGTATTGAGGGATTCCGGTGGGTCTCAAGTGCGTTACAGGAGGTGTCGAGGGAGTTCAATAGGACCAACAGTTTTCGAAAATATATTTTGGATCACTGCTCTTAGGTGAGGATCTGGGAGATTCCAGAGGCATTCTGAAGAAATCCTAAAATTCCAAAGAAGGTTTGGTCGAAAACTCCTATTAGAACTTCTTCAAATTTTCTTCTAAAATAACTTTAGAAATTTCACCAGGAACTTCCAACAGATTCATCAGTGTATTTATCCATATTTCTTCGAACATTCATTCAAGGACTTTTCTATAATGACTTTTTAAGATTCTTGCTGGAATTGATTGAAGGATATCTTTAAAAGAAAATCACTTAAGTTTGAAAACTTGCTTTACAAATTCCCTTGAGGATTTATCAAATAAAATCCCAGGGATTTCATCTACGAAAACCAATAGGAAAGTTTCCTAAATATTTGTCCAAGGACTCCTCTAAAAATTGTTCCGATATTTTTTTCAATGATTCATTTGAAAATATGTCCAAGTTTCCTCGGAAATTTTTTTACCTATAGTAGGATGTTGAGGTCGATATGGCCCATACAGGCTTGCTATGTTATTGTGGTGCGCCTGGCTAACACTTACGGAGGGTTCAATATTGCTCCATAAATCTCTCCCAAAGAATCCTCCAGAAATGTCTTCTAAAAAAATAGAAAATTTTTGGAAGTTTATTCTGATAATTTCTTCATCAAAATGTCAGCCAAAAATGTCTGTAGAAACTTCTACGAGATTTTCTTTCAAAGTTTCAGTGAAGATATCATTATGAATCTCCCCAAAACATGTTTCAGAAAATCGTCGGAGGATTCCTCAAAAAGTTATTTCTAAGATTTTTCCAAAATTTCCTTCAAACAATTTCCCATGGAATTTTTCAGTAATTGCTTCAAGAAGTCCTTTAAAAAATCGATTGATTTATCCGACGATTACTCTAACAATTGCTTTTCTAGAAGTTTTTTGAAGGATACCTTCCGAAAATTTTGAAGAAATTACTCCAAAAATTCATAACATATTTAAGGGAGAATTCCTCCGAAATTTCTTCAGAAATTGTATCAAAAAATCCTCCGTAAATTCCCCCGAAGATCCCATCTGGAATTACTCTGACCACTGCCCTAGAAATTCCTTCAAGAATTTTCCAAAATAATGTCTTCAAATATTCTGAGGGTTCGTCCACAAATTCTCCCTTGAAATTCTTTAGTACCTGCGATTAAAAAAACTTCCCGTTGAGTTTTTTTTTTTTCAAATTCCGCAAAAACGTCATACTAGATTTTTCCGTAAGTTCTTATAAGGAAAGCTACGATTTTTTTTCTGAGGTACACTCGCAACAAAAAATAAACAGTTATTCCGAAGTTTTCTGCATGGATTTCTTATAGAATTATTTCATATACATGGTGGAATTCCTCCAGCAAGCTGTCCCGGCAAACTTTGTCTTGCCGTCTTGTGATGGTTTGACAATTATTGAGCTCAAAAAAGCACCGCACTCTAGATTGAGTTAATTTTGATCACGTTGAATTTGTTCCCGGTTCATCAAATATCAGTATATTCATCAATTTTTATACTTTTTTAAATGGTTTTCGTACCTTTTTTTTTCATATAAACACAACCACAACGAATACGAATCGAACCGTGCAAGAGTCATGCTGATCGGTAAATCCGTTTCTGAGTTTTGTTCCCTCAAAGGAATATCGAACTCATTTTTATATATATAGATAGATACATGGTGGAATTCCTTCAGAAATTCTTTAGAAAACTAGTTAAGATATTCCTCCGAGGATTTTTTTCAGGAACTTATCAGAAAACTCCTCTTAGGATGTTCCAGTTATATTATGGTCAAACTTAGAGTAACATCTTAAACCCATTTCACAAGAAATTTTATTGAATATTTGTCCAAAGACTTCTCTAGAAATGTCCCGAAAGAATTCTTACAAGGATAGCTTTAAATATTTCTCAAAGGATTATCCCAGAAATTTCAATAAGTATTGCCCCAAAAAAATCCCCCAGAAATTTCTTCTAAAAATTGAAAAAAAATGCCTGTAGATTGTTTTGCTAATTTCTTCAACGGGAAGTCCAACAAAGATGTCTACGGAAACTTATTTTAATTTGTTTATTATTTAAACTTATTTATTATGTTGTTGTTGATCTTATTTATTATTTAGAAAGTTTCTGCGAAGATACATCTTCAGAGCATGCCTCTGAATTGTTTGTAAGATTTTTGGAAAATGACCTTCGAACATTTTACCGAGCAATTCTTCCGAGAAATATTTCAAAATAATTGACTCACCAGAGGATTACTTTAACAATTGCTCCTCCAGAAGCTTTTTTTAAATAATGCTTCTAGAAAATCTTGCACAAACTCATGCAACAATTTATCTTAATATATTTACGAAGATTTTCCTAAAATTTATCCATAAATTGCATCAATAAATCCTTCTCGAATTCCCCAAAATATTCGACCTAAAATTCTCCGATGACTTCCCTAGAAATTCTTTCGAGTAAGTTTTAAAAATGTTTGCGGAGATTCTTCTGAAGGTTCGTCTATGAGTTTATGAGTTTATGAACAACTGCAGTACATTTTCTATAAAAAACTTCTCTATGTTTCTTTTTTTCAAAAACTCCTCCACAAATTTCTCTATAGCTCTTCCAGAATGTTGTTCTAAATTTGATATGATTTTTTAATATTTTTTTAATGGGTACTTGAAAAAACAAAGAGTTGTTCCAAGGTTTCATCATGATTTTTTCATAGTTTTTTTTTTATATTTATCGTAGGATTCCTGGAAGCAAATTTATAAATCCCTACGAGGTGTTCTTTTGTATTTACCATGCAATTCCTTTAGAAAATTATTTGAAAACTAATTCAGAGATTCGTCTGGGGATTTCTCTTTACAGAAAATTCATCTGGGGTTGTCATGGAGGTTGTTTCAATTAAAATGGTCATGGTTTCACCATTCTTTCAAATTGTGAGGTGACACATATGTGTGTATACTGTGCGGTTACATGGATCGTATCGCTTACCAAAGTGAATTCATCATTGCAGGCCCGTGCACAGAAGTGGCGCCAAGGGAGGGGTCGGCAAAAGGCGGAGAAGCGCCTTTATGCGTAGGTAATGGGGGTGGGGGAGTTTAACACCCAAATCACCCCTCCCCTTGTGCACGGGCTTGCATGATTGATTGATTTGTCTATATTTAAGAGACTTTCAGCCCTTCGCTGGTTCGTCTCTTGAATCCATCATCTATGCAACTATCAATACCGCCCAAGGTACTAACAAAACTCCTTCCCGTGACAACTGTGGAGGGTCCAGTAGTACATACAACCTCTAGTATCAACGTTTGGCGAACTAACATTCCTTCCCTTCCCCGGTAGACCGTAAGGGCGTGGCCAGCGCTGTTATTGACCCAATAAAGTTTGAGCTCTCGAAACGTGTACATGGTGGCAAATCCCAAGCCCCAAGCCAATTGGTTCTCTGTGCCCGAGCAGAAGGGAATAACAACAGCATAAGAAAATGTGTTATTTTGTCAAAATAACTGACTAATGAAATAAGTTATTTTCATGTTATTAACATAACAAATTATGTTATAAACTTAGCTGACATAAGCGGCAAAATAACAAAAATCATAACAAAAAAATGTTCCTGGAATACCAATTTAATAACATGTTTTGTTAGTTCGATAACAACATAATAACAATGATTTTGGGAAATATTTCTATAACAAATGTTGTTATTTGAAAGAAATTAATAACAATCCGAAAGCAAAATTAGTTATGATTAGTTTGATGTCACATAGTAAAAGTTCGGACAGCGGCACGCGTGTAAATCAAAGGGGTACCGCTGCACGGTGTCAAAATTTCGATTATTATCGAACATTCATGTACCTCGGATTTTTCTTCGAAAATGATTTGGTATTTGGGCTATAGGGTCTTGTACCAAATGGGCAGGTGTACCTATTTTTGGCGCTTGCCGCTATAACTAAATCTATTTCAAACCGATTGATTTGAATTTTTGTACAGAGTTAGATACTGTACGTGCCTAACTCTATATAAAATTTCAAATCAATCGGTTTGAAATTGACTTAGTTATAGCGACAAGTGCCCAAAATAGGTACACCTGCCTAAATGGTACAAGACCTTATATTCATAATCGGAAAATTAGACAATATTTCATCGGTGAAATTTTTTCCATACATTTTGTATGGAACGTTTTTTAGGCTAAAATAGTAATTATTGATTTTTAGTATGGAAAATAGCCAAAAACTCAGCTAACTCAAATTTTCCCCGATAGAATATTTTCAAATTTTGCTTTTATACATTATAGCCGAAATTCTAACATTCTATGAAGAAAAATCTGATGTACATGAAAGTTCGATAATAATCGAAATTTTGACACCGTGCGCTGTCTGATCACTTTTGCACATTTTCCAACGCCTTTTCACGCCCAGGCCTGTGAACGAAAACATTTTGTACTTTGTACACGTAAAATTCTGCATGTTAGTAGTTCCGTGTCAAAAAATTCAACTCAATCCATCAAAGCAAACCATAGTTACAGCATCTCAAACATGGCCATTTTGTATGAAAATCGGCGTTCGTCCGATCAATTATGCACCACAGTGTACGTAACTAAATACTAAAAAAGGAACATAAAGCAGGTCATAATTATCGAAGTGTTAATGAAATAATAAACTGAAATGCTCGTTCAGTCCTAATTAGAGGAACTAATTAGATCATACAAACGGTATGCTGTAAACAATGGGTTGTAAACAAAATCTTGAATGATGTAGTTTTAATTTCAAAACTTGTTATTGTTGTGCTATTCTTTATTAAATATGTGTACACTCTCCATAGTATAATAATAACTTTTTGTTCCATAACAAAACATATGATTAAAATATTATTTTATGGGTGTGTATATCAATCGCTTGATCATACCGAAATAAAATTGTCAAACAGATCATGTTATGAAAAACTTATGCCTTGATATAAAAACAGATTATGTGATTTGATAGTTATTAGTTTGATATTCCCCTCTGCTCGGGTGCAATTTCGCTAGCTCAGGTCAATCACGGAGTAGCAACTACGAAGTGTACGGTCACCAATGCCCATGCTCAATTCAGCTGGGGGTTTTCATCTGAAATAACAGTGGCAGACCTAGATAACATCTTCCAATTGCAAAATCGTACTCTATGAGCCCTCGCAGGAATGCCCATGGAAAATCTCATGAGCATTGTTTGGGTAGTCTAACAGACACTTCATGAAAAAAAATCAGTAGAGATTCGTGGATTTTCCTAAAAAATTGTTAGAAACGGAATGTATGCCACTTTTTTTAGAAATCGCTGAAGAGGATGGAGAGTAAAGTAAAAGGTAGGGGGAAGGGTACCCGAGCAGGAGCGAATAACTGACACATAACTGCAGCATACCAAAGTCAGGTATCATATCCTGGTACTGAAAATAACTTACTTAGGTATTTTGTAGGTATTAATAAAATACCTCAACTAGTTATTGGATTGGTTTTGAGGACTGCTTGAGGTATTATTCAATAATTGGAAAATCGCTATTTGTATGGAAAAATCGCCGATTATTATTTAGTTATTGCCATACCTGATGTCATTATTCACGTGTTATGAACAGAATACCCACCAGTTATTATTTTAGGTATTTTACCTCTTATGCAGGGCTGCTGAATATCTTATTCAGGTTGTTGGTATTCGGTTTTCCATACCTGAGTTTGTTATTCTTCAGCTATTTTCTCCTGCTGTTGAGGGTTAGGATACATAGTAAGGTAGGATAGGTAGAGGATGGATCAGACGGTAGGGCAGAGGATTTGGTTGACGCGTAGGGTAGGAAGCCAGGATAGAGGATGGGATAGAGGGTACGATAGAGAATTAGGGTGAGGAGTAGGGTAGAGGGTTGAAGGGCTTAATTAGATGGTAGGATAGTGGTTTAGAGTAGAGGGTAGGGTAGGAGGTTACGATAGAGGCTAAGTAGATGATAAGATAGATGGTAGGGTAGAGGTGACTGACGTTGGAGAGCTGCAGCTGCAAATCAAGTATTATGACGGCAAATTGTTGATTCCGTGTTATCATGAGTTTGATGTTGAACTTAATATACGAAAATGACAGAGGGTTAGGGAAGACAGTAGGTTGGAGGATGGTGTAAAGGGTAGGATGAAAGGTTAGGATAGGAAGAACAGTAGAAGGTAGGGTAAAGTGTTTGGATAGAGAGTATGGCAGACGGTAGGGTTAAGATAGAGCGTTGGATGGATAGTTAGGATAGTGGGCAGAGAAGACGGTAACGTAGAGGGTAGAGGGTTAAGGTAGAAAGCACGGTGAAGAAATAAGATGAGATTAGATGAGATGAGGTTTTCTCTAGATATGTACCTTCAGGAATTATTTCCGGGATTCTTCTCGAGTATCTTGCCTGGATTATAGACTGTTTCAGAAATTATAAATACACTAACGATAACCTGCCATTTCAATTTGAGCACATCATCCAAAAAAGTTTCTTGTAGCTCTAATAGTAAACATGCCAACGAAGCGAATAATACCAATTTTGTTGATGTTTCTGGTAAAAGTTAAAAAATAGGGCTCTGTAAACAAGATGATCAAAATTTGAAGTTGCACAAAGTAGTCAAAAAATGTAGCATAGTAGATTAGAAAAAAATCTCACAGATAAAAAATTTAATTTCCAAACACAATAAAAATTGCTGTATCGATAATAAAAGATATTTCTCGATTGCTTAGAGTTATTTTTACTGGAATATTTGATCAAAAACCACCATTACGGGCCTTCTCAAACAAAAACTTTTGTTTTAAATTTCTCAACAACACCAGTAGCAACAAACGTTAAGCAAACGAATGTCTTAATTACTGCTTACTGCATTCGTTTTTATGGTATGACAAGCTTTGCCATCTGAAGGATCGAATGAGTTGAAAAAATGAGTCTGTTTAGATTAAATGCGTTCAGGAAAGCTAAGAGACTGTGTGGTAGTTCTTATGTTCCGTAGAAAACCTTGAAAAATTAGAAACTTGATCTCCGAAAAAATGTTGTGGGAATGCCTTTATCGATTTTTCACAAACTTTTATCAAGGCATTCCTTAGACAACTTGTTGAGAAAGCGAATGTGATAAAAATTATGATAATTCTTGGTATGTAATTATAAATAATGTTGAAATCATTAAAAAAACACCTTTGTGCAAATGTAAATTTGAAAAATTAAGTTATTTGTTAGAGAACTCAACTGTTCTTTAAAATATCAAGACAATTGAAAGGAAATATTAAAATATGGAGTACAATATGCTATACTCTGAAAGAAGTTGGTAAAAATCATTAGAACAGTTCATTTAATTTAATAAACAAAGTGTATTTATAATTTCTGAAACAGTCTATATTTCCGGTATTCCACCACATGTTCCTTCCGAAATTCTTGTGGGGATTGTTCCTGAGATCGCTTCAGGTATTTCTGCAGGGGTTGCTTTAGAAAAACCTCTAAGGATTCTTTTAGGTATACTATTCGGCATTCCTTCAGGGATTCGTGCTGTAATTTTTTCAAAGACTCCATGCGATACTCCTGATGTGACTTCATAAGCGATTCCTCCTAAAAAGGAATATGAAAGAACATAGATTTCTGCCGAGATTTATTCTGGAAACCCTGGATTATTTAGGTATCCCTCTCAGAACTTCTGATTCCTTCAAAAAATTCTTCCGAGTTTTTTTTTCAGTGATTTTATCAATTATTCTTTCCAGGATTTCTTCTATGATTCTTTCCGGGTGTCCTGCTAAGCTTCTAGCTGGGAGACCTGCCATAGTTTCTCAAAGGGTTCGTTGAGGTATTCTCTACGGGATTACTTCAAGAGAGGCCCGTGCACATAAATGGCACCAAGGGAGGGGTTTTTCAGAATTTCGGTTAAAGGAGGAGGGGCGCCTAGTGTATGGAACATCCGTAAGGGGGGGGGGGGCTAACCTCCAACCGCCCCTCCCCACTCTTGTGCACGGGCTTGCTTTAGGAATAACTTCAGGAAAATCTACCGGGATTGCTTTAGCAAATCATGAAAGACTTTTTTCCAGGAATTCTAGCCAGCATTCCTTCAGGGAATTCTGCTGGGATTACTCCACGCATTATTTTCGGTATTCTTTCAGATATTGCTGTCATTGTTAGAAAATCCAATGGGAATTCTCTAGGTGTATACCGCGATTTCAGCTGCTATTCCTTGAAAGATTCTTCTCGGTTTTTTTCTGGTAGTCTTCTCGGGATTCCTCCCGAGATTTTTCCAACCATTACTCCCGAGATCTCTTCTGTGAATCTTTCATCGATTGCTGCCGAGACACCTTAGACATGAACAGGATAAGGAAGTTATTATTTCTCTACTTCTTCACGTCGTTATTTTAGATTTTTTCAATACAACGTTTTTCAATATTTTTTTCAAAAACATCATTCATAACTTAACCATTTAAAGTACGATTATTTTGTTGCTGCTATCGCAATCTTACTGTTATTTGAAATTTTCAACTGGAAACCCTGCCTTGAACAGCTTCTTAAGGTCATTAAATCTGCAAGCGTAGTTGATCACCAAACGAAAATTGAGAAATGTGATGTCTAGCATGAGCATGAGCATGAGCATGATTGACCGCCCGCGGTTGCTCCTCTGTTATTGCAAGGACAACTGCATTTACACAAAGAACCAACAGATGATGCTTGGGATTAGCTTTCTCTTCATTGCATAAATGCTGGAATCCCAATACTTTTCAATAAGCAATACCAGCGCCGGCCGCGTCCGAATGCAGGTCAATTGAGGATAGGGAAGGAAGTGATGACGTGATTCTCGCTTAGGCCAATAACCGAGGAATTCTCTGCGTTACTACGAGAAAACACTAGGAGTTTGGACAGGGGAAATGGAGATGTGTTGAGGATTTTGTCGTGGTAAACGAGTGTAATGTTTTGATTCGCGATTAATAATGCGCTCGCGAAGAAATACCCTTCTAAACCTTGGACGACGAACACGATCTTTTGTGCCTCAAAACTCACCCTACATAAGTTATTCATTCGCAACTAAGGAGAACACAATGCTAAACACCGACGCATCTGTAGTTTGCGTTTCCGCGCGAGACAATGCTGAACGCGATCAATTCACAAGTATTAACAAAATAACACGTGATAAATAAATCAGAAAGATCTTACCGCATGGTTCGCCGTTTATCTTTTACCGACCCTCTATTTTTCCAGAAATTCATGCAACCTTTATTTGAGTCAAAACATTTATTCATTTGGACTAAAATATTACAAATGTCGACACCGAAGATGACGAACCATTCAAATTTTTGTATTCATGCAAGAAATGAACGGAAATTATGTATTATCAACTAAATGTGCATTTGGAACTAGCGCCGACACATGACGTGACGAACTTTTCAATATTTGTTAGATAAATACACAAAAACCAGAGCTGCAGCATCTTCCACTAACTGGCCTCGAAATTACACTGAACTGCTACAACAACACACGGGTACGACGATGTGCACATTCAAATTGTCGACGACAACGCGCCCGATCCGAATGAAAAAAGCGGCACTTCCTTTGCCTCCAAAAACACACTAAACCGCCTCGTACGAAGATGAGTACGCACACAGGACGACGACGCGATGCAACGACGAACCAAGACGGACTCTCATGCAACCTTTACTATTGAGTCAAAACATTTATTCATTTTGACTAAAATATTACAAATGTCGACACCGAAGATGACAAATCATTCAAATTTTTGTGTAAATGCCAATAAACATCCTTCGAAGTGTCCAGTGCGGAAAATTGAGAAATGTGATGTCTACACATACAAACTCATAGAACAAAGTTGTATCTTTTGAGTTTTGGATTGCCGTTCATTTCATAAGTGGATGGTCATGGCTTCGATCCCAGCCCCGCAACTTGCAGTTTTTCGGCAGTTACTCTTCCCCCCGAGAGTGGTTGACACCCCCGACCATCTTCCGAGCATATAGCTCTAACAGATCTGGAAACATGGATATCGACGAACGGCAACTTATAATGGATCCCCAATCGGACTGAAAAAAGAAACAATAGCCACCCATCAACATCATAGTGCTCAGCATTCTACCATGGGCAGGATGGAAAAGTGAAAGCAGCGCAAAGACAATCTTTTCGATATAGAAGGAATAATACATTTAGGCGCTGTACAAAAATGTAAGTGCAGCTTCCGATTGGAATCGCTCACGTAGTGCTCTAATGGACAAAAGAGCTGTAAATAGGTTAATTGGTTAAGATAAAGAGTACTGGGATAATGACCGTTGGGGTCTACGGGCGTATCGCAAACATCGTTATCATGCAACATTCAGTGACCACTGGTCATACCTGTTGATCCGGAGGCCTGTACTCCTGGAAGTTCTTGGGTGACTTAGAGCCGCAGTTGATTTTAACACGATCTTCATATCAGTTCCAAGACCCTTAGTGAATATAATGTCATTTCGTAAAATATCAAGTAACCATGGGTTATCGTTCTAGACGTGAATGATTGTATTTCCGAATATTTTTGGATGACCTGGACCACCCGTGGTGCTCATTGCTCAATTCCAATCGACTCTACCTAGACATGAAGGCAGGCCCGTACTCAGGAGAGTGATGTTAGAGGGGGTTAAAACCCGCCCATTACAATAATGGTACAAGGGTCATACACTAAGTTTCCCTTTGGGTTTTTTTTTGATAGGTTTAAAGGCTTTTATGTAGATTTCACTGGGATTTAAGGGGCTCTAGTGGAGTTGAAGTCTACGGAATACTCATGGGGGTTATCCGAGAAGTTTCAAAAAGTTTAAGTGGATTTCAAGAGATGAGTACAAACTTTATTCGTAATACAGCAAGATATCACTAGTTACGCCTTTTCTCCTCCTTTTTCTTCTTCTTCAAAGCCTGCTTCCCAGCTTAGTGCTCTATGAGTACTTCCACAGTTAGCTGAGAGCTTCCTCTGCCAATTACCATTTTGCACTTGTGTGCCACGAAGATGTTTTTTGCCCAAGGAAGTCATGCAAATTTCCATTACAAAAAATTCCTGGACCGACGGGAAATCGAACTCATCATCCTCAGCATGGGCAAGTTTAATACCCACGCCTTTACAGCTGTGGCTATAGGGGTTCATTCTCGATCGATCCGCTTGTACATTCGATAACTTATACTCAAGGGAGTTTTTGAAGCCCCTTAACAGTTTTTGAAATCACTGCTTGTCCAAACATAGTTGCAGGGACATGTATGAGCATTAACTTTGCTCCTGGTGCTTTAAATAGTAACTAGCTATTTTTATCCAACAACCTATACTCGAATAGTTCTTGGATACCCTAAAACTCCCACCTGCTCCAACCCAAACTCGTCTTAATCGTCCTTTTCAACTCTCCTCTTTTCGGTAAATCCCTTGGTAAATCCTCAAAAACCTCACTTTAAGCCATATTGCAACAGTCAGTGTGGCTCTCTAGCCAAATATAATTGAAATTTGAATATTTAAAATCAATTGAATTTGATGAAGACTAAAATATTCTGCACGAAGATATTTTTTCGCATAGCAGGCTTCGTGGCCGAGTGGTTAGCGGCGGCAGTCGTTTAGGTGTCTCGTAAGCCTCGGAGTGCGGGTTCGATTCCCGCTCCAGTCGGGGAAAACTTTTCGTCGAACGGAAAATCCTCCTCTAATCCACTGGGTGTTTATATGTGTCGTCCGTTGTCGTATGTTTGTAATGTTCAGTCTGTAGAGGCCGCAAGGTCGAAGACGGTGTAATTGTCTTTTCTTTTAAATAAATTTCAGATACGAAAATCTTCTGGACAGAACAAGAGCCAAATCCAGAATCCTCAACATGGTCCATGTTGAATGGTCGAACAATACATTCCCAATCAAGTTGCGAACAAGTAACCGCCCACGAATCAACCCGTCTATCTTTAATTTTCATTAAATCGGAAACTTCCAACCCCTAGCAAGTGGATGGTAAATTTTCCATGAACTCGTGTAACATGTCGTGTAAACAATCTCTCCATCTGATGAAATGAGACACGCCAAAAGTCTCGGCAAACTCGGCAGGTGTTTTCCGCCCAATTGTCGCCCTTTTCGTCGTCCTCGTCGTCGTCGTTCTCAAGTCCATCCAGCGCCAGCGCCAGCGGCCTCGAACGCCATACGGCCGCGTGTCCTTACGCTAACTAACACACTCACGCCACACCATCGCCAGGTCCTTTTTCACTCACTTTGAAGAATCACCCACCTGGGTCTCGTAAAATGTCCTGTTTTGCCGTCGTCGTCGCCGTTCCACGATCCACTTATTGTCACCCCGACCAGAGGTTCCATCATCTCCTGTGGAAAGTGTGTTTATGTGTCTACGGGCGAAGCGTTGCACACACTGTGCCAGTGCCATAAATAAGAGTAAACTGTCTCATCTTGATAGGTCGTACTAGCGGTGCGATGGCTATAGATAGGTAGGAAGGTAGGTACTGCACGCTCCAAATACGTGGCTTGTGGGTGGTGGTGGGCTGAGCCCAAGGGTCATGAAGGAGGAAAAATTCTCTCGACTCGTTCGGCTGCTTTTGCTGTTGCGATAAATTTTAATTACGGCATACACTTCGTCTTGATGGGCAGTGCCCCCAGAGAGGCTTGGGGACAGAAGTGCTTCCAATTGCGCGAGGTATTAGTAACAGGGATTGGTTAAGGCAGAGAATACTTGTAACTTGTTGTATTGCAATTCGCTCAGTTGAATCTACGTTGAATAAAGAATATTTCTGCTGTGTGTGGACCCAGCCCAGGCCAATTCCTTCCAGTATCTGTGGACGTTAAGCCTGTCATTATGTGTGAAGCCTCCACAGAATCGTGGTGTTGGTGTCAGAGCCAGGTTATTTTAGGTTTATTTTAGCATTTCTCTCAGAGGATCTCTCAGAGTTTTTATTGGGGTTTGTTCCGGAGTTTTCAAGTTTTCTTTTGGGTGTTTTCCAAGGATTTCTACCAAAGGTTCAAAAGGAATTTACCAGTATATCCTCAAGGAAATTCTACGCCATTTCCTACCGTAATTTGTATCATTTTTTTTCTCAGGGATTTATCCCAAAGTTTCTGCTGCACTTCTCCCGGATATCTTTCTGTATTCCTCTTGGAATGCCAGCAGTAGTGTATCCTGAGATAACAGTGTTTTTCTGGAGATTTATTTCAGAAGATTTATCACGATTTCAGAGTTGCTTCCGAAAAGCTCTTTGAAGTTTGCCAGGGAATTATTTCAAAGCTTGTAAAGAGATTTTCTGTCAGATTTTTCCAAAAATTCTCAAATATTTCCCTACGAAATTACTCTCCAATGTTTCCTTGGGGATTATCCCAGATTCCCTCTTGGAACTCTTGCTGAGGTTCTACCAGGATTTCTTCCTGTGATCCTCTTGGAGTTTCTGCAATGGTTTGCGCTGGAATTTTTTCCAGAGTATCCCTTCCTCCACGACCCTATCGAGATGTTGCACACAAATACTCGTAGTGTTGCTCCCAGAATTTTTGGAGTAGTTTTTTTTCAGAAGATTTCTCAGAATATCTATTGGGATCTCTTCTGGAGCTCCTTCCGAGATTTCTGTTATAGGATTTTAGAGTATATCCACCAGAGTTCCTATAAAGATTTCCCAGTAATTCTTGAACATTTCCTTCTGTATATTATTCCAATTATTTTTGAGTGATTGCTTTAAAAGATTCTCTCGATAATTCTTTCTACGGAATTTCTCCTGCATTTCTCTTGGACTACCTGCAGTAGGTTATCCTAGAATACTTTCCACAGTTCCTCCCGACATTTTTCATGTAAGATTTCAGAGGTACTGCTTCTAAAATCACTCCCTATTTTTCCGCAGAAGCCTTCCCAGGATTTTTCTCAAATAACACAGCGTAACAAAAAGTAACTTTTGGTCTGTCTCAAGAGCAAACTTATGTGTCTCCGAAGGATTTTGAGCCGCTGAATCCGAATCCGGGCTCAGATTTGCTCTAACACGTCACAATTTTGAGCTATACCTCAATTTATAGGGCAAAATATGCGATTTTGGGCTTTTTTGACTGCAAGCTATTAAGGCGAAACTGGAGGCTTTTCCGTTGGGAACAGCGTGCGCTATGAGCGGATTCAAATTTTCTTGGTAGTAGTGAGGTGCTTGAAATGCGAAAATGGGGAGTATTGTAATCACGCCGATATTTGAACAACAAAAACAAGTTGAACTGATTATATTTTTTAAATCAATAAACAAATAAACAAATAAACAAATAAACAAATAAACAAATAAACAAATAAACAAATAAACAAATAAACAAATAAACAAATAAACAAATAAACAAATAAACAAATAAACAAATAAACAAATAAACAAATAAACAAATAAACAAATAAACAAATAAACAAATAAACAAATAAACAAATAAACAAATAAACAAATAAACAAATAAACAAATAAACAAATAAACAAATAAACAAATAAACAAATAAACAAATAAACAAATAAACAAATAAACAAATAAACAAATAAACAAATAAACAAATAAACAAATAAACAAATAAACAAATAAACAAATAAACAAATAAACAAATAAACAAATAAACAAATAAACAAATAAACAAATAAACAAATAAACAAATAAACAAATAAACAAATAAACAAATAAACAAATAAACAAATAAACAAATAAACAAATAAACAAATAAACAAATAAACAAATAAACAAATAAACAAATAAACAAATAAACAAATAAACAAATAAACAAATAAACAAATAAACAAATAAACAAATAAACAAATAAACAAATAAACAAATAAACAAATAAACAAATAAACAAATAAACAAATAAACAAATAAACAAATAAACAAATAAACAAATAAACAAATAAACAAATAAACAAATAAACAAATAAACAAATAAACAAATAAACAAATAAACAAATAAACAAATAAACAAATAAACAAATAAACAAATAAACAAATAAACAAATAAACAAATAAACAAATAAACAAATAAACAAATAAACAAATAAACAAATAAACAAATAAACAAATAAACAAATAAACAAATAAACAAATAAACAAATAAACAAATAAACAAATAAACAAATAAACAAATAAACAAATAAACAAATAAACAAATAAACAAATAAACAAATAAACAAATAAACAAATAAACAAATAAACAAATAAACAAATAAACAAATAAACAAATAAACAAATAAACAAATAAACAAATAAACAAATAAACAAATAAACAAATAAACAAATAAACAAATAAACAAATAAACAAATAAACAAATAAACAAATAAACAAATAAACAAATAAACAAATAAACAAATAAACAAATAAACAAATAAACAAATAAACAAATAAACAAATAAACAAATAAACAAATAAACAAATAAACAAATAAACAAATAAACAAATAAACAAATAAACAAATAAACAAATAAACAAATAAACAAATAAACAAATAAACAAATAAATAAATAAACAAATAAATAAATAAACAAATAAACAAATAAACAAATAAACAAATAAACAAATAAACAAATAAACAAATAAACAAATAAACAAATAAACAAATAAACAAATAAACACATAAATAAATAAACAAATAAACAAA
Organism: Aedes albopictus; assembly: GCF_035046485.1. Lineage (NCBI taxonomy): Eukaryota > Metazoa > Arthropoda > Insecta > Diptera > Culicidae > Aedes > Aedes albopictus. The sequence goes on along the minus strand of NC_085138.1, from coordinate 86,464,232 downwards.
TAAACAAATAAACAAATAAACAAATAAACAAATAAACAAATAAACAAATAAACAAATAAACAAATAAACAAATAAACAAATAAACAAATAAACAAATAAACAAATAAACAAATAAACAAATAAACAAATAAACAAATAAACAAATAAACAAATAAACAAATAAACAAATAAACAAATAAACAAATAAACAAATAAACAAATAAACAAATAAACAAATAAACAAATAAACAAATAAACAAATAAACAAATAAACAAATAAACAAATAAACAAATAAACAAATAAACAAATAAACAAATAAACAAATAAACAAATAAACAAATAAACAAATAAACAAATAAAAAAATAAACAAATAAACAAATAAACAAATAAACAAATAAACAAATAAACAAATAAACAAATAAACAAATAAACAAATAAACAAATAAACAAATAAACAAATAAACAAATAAACAAATAAACAAATAAACAAATAAACAAATAAACAAATAAACAAATAAACAAATAAACAAATAAACAAATAAACAAATAAACAAATAAACAAATAAACAAATAAACAAATAAACAAATAAACAAATAAACAAATAAACAAATAAACAAATAAACAAATAAACAAATAAACAAATAAACAAATAAACAAATAAACAAATAAACAAATAAACAAATAAACAAATAAACAAATAAATAAATAAACAAATAAATAAATAAACAAATAAACAAATAAACAAATAAACAAATAAACAAATAAACAAATAAACAAATAAACAAATAAAAAAATAAACAAATAAACAAATAAACAAATAAACAAATAAACAAATAAACAAATAAACAAATAAACAAATAAACAAATAAACAAATAAACAAATAAACAAATAAACAAATAAACAAATAAACAAATAAACAAATAAACAAATAAACAAATAAACAAATAAACAAATAAACAAATAAACAAATAAACAAATAAACAAATAAACAAATAAACAAATAAACAAATAAACAAATAAACAAATAAACAAATAAACAAATAAACAAATAAACAAATAAACAAATAAACAAATAAACAAATAAACAAATAAACAAATAAACAAATAAACAAATAAACAAATAAACAAATAAACAAATAAACAAATAAACAAATAAACAAATAAACAAATAAACAAATAAACAAATAAACAAATAAACAAATAAACAAATAAACAAATAAACAAATAAACAAATAAACAAATAAACAAATAAACAAATAAACAAATAAACAAATAAACAAATAAACAAATAAACAAATAAACAAATAAACAAATAAACAAATAAACAAATAAACAAATAAACAAATAAACAAATAAACAAATAAACAAATAAACAAATAAACAAATAAACAAATAAACAAATAAACAAATAAACAAATAAACAAATAAACAAATAAACAAATAAACAGATAAACTAATAAACACATAAAAAAATAAACAAATAATCAAATGAACAAATGAATAAATGTACAAATGATCAAATGAACAAACAAACAAATAAACAATTAAATAAGTAAATAAATGAACAAATAAGCAAATAAAGGAGATATTGAATTAATAAATGAAAAAAATAAGGTAATTAATAAAATTATTATTATAATAAAATAATAATAAACAAATAAATTAAATTATGAGTGAAGAAATGAACAAACAAATGAACAAATAAATAAACGTAAAAAATGTTAAACATATAATGAATAAAGAAATAAATAAATGAATGAATAAATGAATAAAAAAATAAATGTGAATAAATAAATAAATGTAAAAATTGAAATATAAATATACAAATATGTTAATAGATAAATAAAAAGTTAATAAAATAATAAAAACAAATGAAAACATAAATAAAAAATAAAAAATAATCAATAAATAAATATATTGATTAATAAAAAAATAAACAAATAAATTAGTTAATGAATAAATAAATCAACAAATGAATCAAAATACAAAAAGGTAATTAAAAATATAACTTATTTTCGCCTGGTTTTTTTTTCTCAGAAATTTCATCTGAATTCTTCTATAGATTCTATCCTGAAGTGTAAAAAATTACAAGAGGAATTCCCGAAGATTTCAAGGAGGATTTCCAGTTGTAATCTCTGAAGAAATTTCAGAACGATTCCCCGAAAGAATTTCAGGAGGAATTCCCCAAAGAATTCCAAGAAAAAATCTCTTAGCAAATTCCAGGTGCAATCCCCGACGTAATTCCAGGAAAAACCCTCGAAGAAACTACAGGAAGAATCTCAAAGAATTTCAGCAAGAATCCCCAAAGAAATTTCAGAAGAAATCTCCGAACGAATTCCAGGAGGGATTCCCGAATGACTTTCAGAAGTATTTCCTGGAATTCCAAGATGAATACCCGAAGGAATGCCAGAAGTAGTCGCTGTTGGAATTCCAGGAGGAATCCCCGAAGAAATTCTTGGAGGAATCCTCGAAGGAGTTCCAGAAACCATCTACGAAGGAGCAAATTCCAGGATAAACACTCGAAGAAATACAGGAGGAATCTCAAAGAACTCCAGCATAAATCATAAAAGGAATTCCAAAGAAAATTTGATTAGGAATCCCCAAAAGATTTTCAGGAGGAATCATAAAAGGACATACAGTGGTAATTCTCGCAAGAGTTCCAGGAGGAATCCTCAAAGGAATTCCAGAAGCAATCTCCAAAGGAATTCCATGAGGAATTCTCGATGCAAGTGCAGGAGGAATCCTTGAAAGAGTTACAGGCAAAATCTTCGAAGAAATTCCAGGATTAACTCCCCAAGGAATTCCAGGAGGAATCCCCGAAGGAATCCTTGAAGGAATTCCAAGAGGAACCCTCGAAAGGTTTCCATAGGGAATCTTTCCAGAAAAGGGAAAGGGTTTGCATGGAGAATTCCCGAAGGAATTCCAAAAGCCATCCCCGAAGGGATTGCATTCGTGGAATTTCTTCGAAGATTTCTTCTGGAATTACTTCAGGGATTCCTCCTGGACTTCCATTGAAAATTCATCATGGAATATTTTTGGGGATTGCATCTAGAATTCTTTTGAGGATTCCTCCTGGAACTTTTTCGAGATCCTCCCCACCCCCAAGTTCTTTATATGATTCCCTCTAGAAATCTTTTGGGGATTCCTCATCGTATTCCTTAGAAAATTTTCTTTGCAATTATTTTGGTGATTCCTGCTAGAATTCTTTGAGATTCTTCCTGCATTTCTTCGAGAATTGTTTCCGGAGTTTCTTCGGTGATTAACTCCTGCAGATCCTTCGAGGATGGCTTCTAGAACTGCTTCGAGGATTCCTTCAGGTTTTTCTCTGAATACTCCTCCAACTCCTTCGGGGATTCTTCCTGAAATTTCAACAGCGACTACATCTTGCATTCCTTCGGAGATTCATCCTGGAGTGCCCTCAGAGATTTTTTTTCGGAATTCCTTGGATGATTAATCCTAAAATTCCTTCGGGATTTTTTCTTGCAATTTCTTTGTGGATTCCTCCTGGAATTCTTTCGGGGAATCGTCCTGAAATTTCTTCGGGGGCTACTTCTGGAATTCCTTCTGGAATTCGTTCGGCGATTCCTCCTGGAATTTCTTAGAGGATCCTGGAAATCATGTCCTGTCCTGTCCTGTTAGGAGATCAAGGAACAATTCCCTAAAAAACTTCAAGAGGAATCCCCGAAGGAATTCCAGGACGAAGCCCCGAAGAATTTCCAGGTGGAATCCTTGAAGGATTTCATGGGGAGATCTTTCCAGAAAAGGGAAAGGATTTCCAAGAAGAATCCTCGAAATACCCGCGAACTTACCGCTTCAGCAGAGCAGTATCAGGTCTTTTCACTCTTCATAGGCATGGTGAGTTTCACTTGATTCAAAAGAAATGATCCGGGAGAAATTCTTAAATTCCGAAAAGATTATGTGAATGAAATTCAAAAGAAATAATCCCTGAGAAGCAAAAAAGATATCTGGATGCAATTCCTAGCAGAATTCTAAGTGGGAAAATCTAGAATATAATTCATCGAAAAATTGAAATATCATTGACGAATTCTTTGAAATCTCCAGGATAGAGTCAATCGAGGAATTTAGATGAAATTTCTGAAAAGAAATCCAAGAGAATGTAATTTTTTTATATATATTTATTTATTTACAAATTTATTTGTTCATTTATTTAGTTTAATTTATTTATGCATTATTTGTAATTTACATTATTTTATAAATGTATTTTAATTTTTATTTATTTATTTATTCAATTATCTATATTATTTTATTAATTGATTAATTCTGCTAGAGATTTCATCCAGATATCTTCTTTGCTATTCTGGGATTATTTCTGTATTTATAAAGTAATTTCTCCAAGCATTGTACTTAGAAATTCTAAAACTTTTTTGAAATTCTTCAGGAATTTTTTCAGGCATTTTTTCGTAATTCTTATACCAATTTTAATGGAAATTTTCCAGGAATTCCTTTTGAATTTCATTCACATAATCATTTCGGAATTCAAGGATTTCTTCCTGATCATTTCTATTGGAGTAAAGTGAAACTTACCATGCCAATGAAGAGTGCGAAGACCTGATACTGCTGAAGCGGTAAGCGCGCGGGTATTTCGAGGATTATTTTTGGAAATCCTTTCCCCTTTCTGGAAAGATCTCTCAAGGGTTCCTCCTGGAATTCCTTCGGGAATTGAAGTTCCTTCAGGGATTGCTCCTGGAACTACTTCGTGGATTCCTACTGGTGTTAATCGTAATTCCAGAAGGAATCCCCTAACAAATTCCAGGAGGATTTCCTAAAGGAAGTCCAACAGAAATCCTCGAAGGAATTCCAGAAGGATTTTCATGAGAAATCCTCGAAGGATTTTCAAGAAATATCTTCGAATGGAGATGCAGGGGGAATATTTCCAGAAACATTACAAGGGAAAGACTCGAAAGTTTTTCAGGAGGCAACCCTGATTGAATTTCAGGAGAAATCTCTGAAGGATTTCTGGGAGTAGTTCCGAAAAAAATCCAGGAGGAATCTCCGAAGGCATTCAAGGAGAAATCCTCGAAGGAAATCCAGGGGGATTTCCTGGATGAAGGCTGGGATGAATCGTCAAATAAGGAGGAATCCCATCAGGAATTCCAGGAGGAACCCTGGAAGGAAAAACAAGAAGAGTTTCAAAGAATTCCAGCAGGAATCCTGAAAGGATTTGCATGAGGAATTCCCGAAGTAATTCCAGAATGGAGTACCCGAACGAATTCAAGAAGGAATCTCCACAGGAATTTCAGGAGGAATCCCCGAAAGGCTGTTAGTTGCAGTCCCCTATAAAATTCAAGGAGGAATTTGGGAACGAATTTCAGAAGGATTTCCTGCAGAAACTCCAGGAGGAATCCCCGAAGGAATTCCAGTAGGAATCCCCGAAGGATTTTTAAGAAAAATCCCCGAAGAAATATCAAGAGAAATTCCCGAACAAATTCCATGGAATACTTGAAAGATTTCCTTGGGAATCTTTCCAGAAAAGGAAAGGATTTCCAGGAGGAATTTCCAAAGAATTTTCAGGAGGCGTCCTCTTATAAATTCCAGGAGGAATCGCGAACGAATTCCAGGAGGAATTCCAGAAGTAACCCTCGGAGAAATTTCGGGAAGATTCCCTGAATGAATTCCAGGAGGAATCCCCGAAGAATTACAGGAAGAATCTCAAAGAATTCCAGCAGGAATCACCAAAAGAATTTCAAAGAAAATTTCCTTTGAAATTTGATGAGAAATCAACAAAAGATTTATAGAAGGATTCATGGAGGACATACAGGACGAATACTCGAAGGAATTCCAGAAGAAATTTCCAAAGGATTTCCATGAGGGATTCTCGATGGAAGTCCAGGGAAAATCCCTGGAGGAATTCCAGGGGAAATCTCCAAAGAAATCCCTGAAGGATTTCCTGAAGTAATCCTTCAAAAAATTCCTCCTAGTATTTCTTCGAAGATTTCTCCTGGAATTTCTTCGTGACTTCCATCGAAAATTCCTCATGGAATTCCTCTGGGAATTGCTTCTGGAATTCCTTCGAGTATTCCTCCTGTATGTACTTCAATGATTCCTTCTATAAATCTTTTGGGGATTTCTCATCAAATTTAAAAATAAATGGATTCGCCTTGTAAATTTTTCAGAGATTCCTCCTGCAATTTCTTCAAGGATTCCTCCTGGAATTTCTTCGAAGATTTCGCCTGAAATTCCTTCAGGTTTTCTTCCTGGACTAACATCGAGAATTCCTCACGGAATTCTTTTGGAAATTGCTTATCGAATTCCTTCGAGGATTCCTCCTGGAACTTTTGCAAGATTTCCCCCTGTATATCCTTTTCTTATTCTTCCTAGAAATCTTTTGGGGATTTCTCAACAAATTCCTTGGAAAATTTTCTTTGGAATTGCTGTGGCGATTCCTGCTGGAATTCTTTGAGATTTTTCTTGTATTTCTTCGAGGGTTCATCCCGGAATTTGCTCCTGGAACTTCTTCAAGGATTTTTCTAGGAATTCTTTCGGAGTTTCCTCCTGAAATTCCAACAGAAATTCATCCTGGAATTCCCCAAACTAAAGGAATCCTTTTGGAATTCGTTCAGGGATTCCTCCTGAAATTCCTTCGGGGACCACAACTAAAAGTCTTTCTGGGATTCCTCCTGGAGTTCTGTATAGGATTCCTCATGGAATTGCGGATAATCCACCTAGAATTCGTCGGTGATTCCTTCTGGAATTCCTTTGGAGATTCCTGCTGAAATTTTTTGAGATTCTTTCTGTAGTTTCGTCGAGGGTCCTTCCCGGAATTCCTTCAGGATTGCTCCTTGGGTTACACCAGGGATAGCACCTGGAAATCACTTAGGGATTATCTCTTGGATTTTTTTCGGGGATTCCTTCTGGAGTTCATCCGGGAATTTCTCCTGGAATTTCTTCGAGATTCTTCTTGGAATTCTTTAGGGGATGCCCCCTGAATATTCTTCAGGGATTTCGAGGACTACAACAAGAAGGCCTTCGGGAATCCCTCTTGGATTTTTTTCGGGGATTTCAAATCGAATTAGTTCGACGATTGTTCCTGGAATTGTTTCGGGGATTCCTATGTGAATTTCTTCGCAGATTCCTCCTGAAATTCCTTCGGGATTTCCTCCTGAAAATTATTTCTGGAAAATTTTCTCCTGAATCCCCGTTCGGGGCCTGTTCTTGACTAAAAATTAAAAAAAAATGAAGTTTGTTGATAGTGTTGAAATTTTCTTACACGAAATAAGTTTGACGTCGAACGTCGAAATAAGTTTGACTCAGACATGGAATTCTAAGAATTCTTTGGACTAAATTCTTACCGAATTCATGATCTAATTTTGACGGAATTTGTGTCTGATCAATAGAAAAATGTCAGTGGATTTCTAACGAGACTCTCGAAAAAGGCCTTATTAACCCCCAGATCCTTCGATTACTGGTATGATTTTTTTTTTTTGGTAAATATTCATTTCTCGTAAATTTTGATATTACTAGACAGGTTTAAAGAATGATCATTTAATATTGTAGTTTGTGTTCAGAACTTAAAAATCTGAGTAAATTTATCCAAAAAAAACCCCTGACAAACGTTCTTTAAGATTTATGATAAATATACTCCTCAGTTTCTTAGAAATACTAGTCATGTTCCTTTTGAGATTCTTAGTAAATTTCTCGAAAATACTTTCCAACCTACCTTGTAAGGTATTTAGTATTGGGATCCCTACTTTCAAAAGTTGCTGAATGAAGACTTATGGAGCAAACGCTCCTAGAGGAAAGCTCGCGTAAACTCTTCTATGTACAGCAAAAATTTTAGTTGAAATATCCTTGATAGATTTATTAGATTTTTTTTCTTGGGAAATTTATTAAAGAATTCATTACACATTTGTCTGCTAGCCGCAGAAACTCTCTCTGGATTTCGTAAATTTTATATTTCAAGCTATATCTATAGATCACTGCTTCACATTGTTAGTCGATTTATTAATTGAAAAATTTTCATCAAGCTTGCAGCATGTTTAGTGCTGTCGCGGTGCACTTGGCTAGGTTTTATGGTGCACCAAGTGCACCGCGGTGCACGATCTGAAAACCCCTGCTGTAGGGATTCCTACTGCAATTCTTTGGAGGATTCCTCCTGGAATTACTTTAAGGATTTCTCCTGGACATCGAGAATTTTTCATGTAATTTCTTTGGGGATAGCTTCTTGATTTTCTTCGAGGATTCTTCCTGGAATTCCAGAATTCCTGTTGTATGTGCTTTTATGATTATTCCTAATATTCCGGATGGGAATCTTCATCGAAATCCTTTGAAAATTTCCTTCGGGGTTTTTTGGAGATTCCTGCCGGAATTCTCTGAGATTCTTCCTTGAATTCCTTCGAGAATATGTCCTGGAATCCCTATGGGGACTCCTCCTAGAAATCCTTTGGGAGTTCCTCCTGGAAATCTTCCGGGCAATCCTAAGTATAGTACCGCCGCCGTCGCTTAAAGTTGCCACCGGCGGACCAGAAATCTTAACATAGAAAACATCCAAGGATTCTTCTGGGAATTCTTCCTTTTATTTATTTCTGATTTCTTCCATGGTTTTCTTGCAAATTTCAAGACTTTCTTCGGGAATATCCTTTTGAGATTTCTTTTGGAATTCTTTTGGATATTCGTCCCGGGAGTATTCCAAGGATTTCTCCCACAATAAAAATAAATCTTTCCAGAATTTTAACAAGAAACTCTCTCCGGAATCCTCCCACAATTCTTTCGGAAAATTCTTCCCGTGATTTTTTTTCGAAGTTCTTATAGATTTTTTTCCTGGAATCCTTCCAAGAATTTCTTCCGATACTATTCCTTGGATTAATACTAAGATTCTTCTAAGGATTCCTTTAGCTTTCTTCCATGTATTTTCAGAGCTTTTTATTTATTTTTGAGAAAACGATTCATTTAATATATTTCTCAAAATGTTTCCAGCTTTTTTTTTGGAACTCCAGGGCTTTTTCCAAGAATCATTCGAGGCTGTACAGGTCGTTGATAATGGGTGTGTCCAATCCAGTGTCCTCAAACAAAAATCAGCAAATAATTATTTCACATACAAGAAGCCCAAAACGAAAATTGCGGAACTTATCAATGTAACGAAGAACAACAAACAATTTAACCGTTGAAAAAGGCCAAATAAACAAGGTTGAAGCGTAGGGCAATACAAAACAAATTAGTCATTATTCCAAAGATTTTCTCAGAAATTCTTCCAGATATTCCTCGGATAGTTCTTTAGATTTCCTCATAAAATTGAGGCATATTCAAGGCATGTTTTTCAAATGTTCCCTTGGTTGGTTTCTTGCAAAGATACGACATCAATTTGCTTAAACAAATTCTTCTAGGAATGATTTTAAATATTTCCTCTGTAATTCTTCAAAGGATTCATCTTTAATTTCTTGAAAAGACTCTTCCAGCAATTCCTTTTGAAAATCAAAAAAAAAGTCTTCCAAAGATTCCAGAAGGAATTTTTCGAGCTACTTTCAAAAATCCTCCAGAAATCTTCCTAGGAACTCATACACTGATTCATGCAACATTTTCACAATAGTTCCCCTACACATTCATATGAAGCTTCATCTGGGAATTGCTTATTTTTTTCCAGGAATTCTTCTAAATATTCTTCCGAAATAACTTTCAGATACCGTAAACCGGGGTCAAATTGATCAGCGGGGTGAAATTGATCATTCGGGTACTACATTGTAATTCCATACTAGGAACTCTTACGCGTCGTAACGATCTTAAACTTTTTACGTTATCTGGTTCGTAGACGTCTAGAGATGAGTGTAGAATTTAATTATTTTAGAAAAAAAGTTAGTTTCGCTTATTTTTTTAGGAATTTGCAATGTAATACTCATTTAGCTGAAATCATGGCTACTAAAAAAGCGATTGCTAACATGACTTCCCGTAAATTCTCTGTTTTAACATTTTTGTGAAGCCTTGGTTGGAGAGTTATGTAGCTAATAAGAACATGAAATAGTTAAAAAAAAGTTCATTTTATGTTGAAATAGTCATTTATTGTGACAGAAATCACTTGTATCAAATGAAATTGCCTACACTCTTAAAAAATTAGGAATTTACACGTGACGTAAACCACCAACGTACGTAAACATTCTATGACTGAATGGCAAATTTGACTCAATTTTACATTCATTATGTAAGCTCGGTTGACTGCACAAAATGTCAACAAACCTATCTGACCAGGTGGGTAGAAACAGTTTAACATTTATCATCTATCTTTCAACTCGGTGACACAGCCGAGAGGTATAGAGGTTGCTTCTCAATCAGAAGATCAGTGTTCGAATCCAGGTCAAAATTTTACAATGTATTTTACTTTCATGTTTTATCTGGCGATTCGGTTCTAGCGATTGTTAGCACGACTTTATTCGTACTAGAGGACGTAAATTTGAGTGATACGGGCCGCTCCTTTTATGTGCATCCAAGTGAACTTAAATTTACATGATTTTTTCTAAGAGTGTACCTGTAGGCGTTTAAGGGGAAATTTCAAAATTTAATTTTGCATTTAAAGTATTAAATTCACTAGTTGTAAGATTTTAAACGCGTTATTCGGTTTTAGAAGGGCAAAATTAAGCGGACAAGAAAATTTTCCTTTCCAACCGATGCTTAATTGTGTACTGATCAATTTCGCCCCAAAGTGGCATTTCCTATTTAATGATATTTGGAGTTATTTAACTTAAAGTTTGAATTTGTTGAACAAAATTCGGTCACGTGGTTCCATGGTGATCCACTGGGTACTGATTTTACTGAAATTCTTTTGGCAATATTTGAAATTCCACTAATGTTATCCGCAAAAGTTGTTTTAAAGTGATCAATTTGACCCCGGATTACGGTACATATTAATAAATTCCTTTCTATAAAGGTTTCTTCTGAGATTTCATCTGGAATTCTTTCTGATGTCCTTTCAGAGATGCTTTCATAAATTCCTTCTGAAATACTTCATCCATTCTTCGAGATTCTTCCATAAACTTCCCCATATCTTCTCTATGAATTCTAAGAATTGCTTTAGACATCCTACCGGAAAATCCTCCTGAGAATTATCTTTATTTCTAAATTTTTAGCCCGGGGCTAGTTCGTCTCCGGGCCCACAGCTCTAATTTCCTTGCTAAGGAAGAACTTACATTTTGTGAGTATGTCGCGAGTGGGATTTGAATTCAGGTCCCAGGCGTGATAGTTTCAACCATTATACCAGATCCACTCTGTCCAGGCACTCTAGAAGAGAATTCTCCATACGATCCTCAAAAAGTTTTCCCTGGTATTACTCTAGAGGTTCTTTCAGGAGTTCTTTCAGTGAGCCATCCCGAAGAAATTTAACAAAAACTTTCTGCAAAGAATCAATCACGATTTGTTCCAGAAATCCTGCCGAGTAATCCTCCAGAGATTGCTCAACAGATGTTTGCGAATCTCCAAAGAAACTCCTAGAGGTATTTCTGCAAAAATTCAAAGAGGAAACAGTGTAGCGATCACATGGACATACTCTTGGAGGTATTCTTAGAAGAACCTTTCGAGAAAAATACTGACGAGATTTTTTAGGTACTTCTGGAGGAATCCTGAGAACTCCTTGCGGAAATTCTATTGGAATGTGTAGATGAACTCCTGGTGACTTCGTAGTGAAGGAAACTCTGGAAGAATTCTTGTCGAAATATTTGGAATTAAAATCAAATAATATCTAACTTTTTGAAATATCTGAAGGAGTTCCTGGAGGGATTTCTGGAGGATTTGTATAAAAAAACTTCTAGAAGAACATTAATTGCTGGAAAATTTTGATACAATACCTGGAGCCATTTCAAATGAATCTTCTGAAAAATTCTTGAAAGAAGGGCACTTTGGAGCAACTACAGTAGGCACTCTCTTCCTGAAGGAAGCTTTCAGAAAACCTCCGAAGAAATCACTGGAGAAATCTTTGGTGGAATCTCTTGATTGATTTCTGCAAGATCCTTTGGACGAACTTCCGGATGAACCTCTAGAAGAATTATTGGATAACTGAAAGAACTACTGGCGGAATTTCTTGAGTTATTCCTGAGAGAACTTCTACAGAGGAATCCTTACGAAGTCTCTGGAATAGTTTCTGGCTGAATCTCTGAGAGTACTCTGAACGAGTTCCTCTGGTGGGAATTTCAGAAGGATATTGAGGTATAGGTGAAAGAATTCTTGGAAAAATATTTCCTACACAATTCTCAGATAAAGCTCTGGATGAACTATATGTTGTTGGAAGAATCTCTGAGTGAGTTCTTATAAATGTTTATGAATGAATTTCTGAAAGTAGCTTCGTAAGAGCTTCTTGTGGACTTGTTGGAGGAACTCCTGGAGGACTTTCTGGTAGAATTTTAAAATGAATTCCTAGAGGAATCTCCCAAGGAATCACTTTGAATCTTTAAAGAATTCCAGAGTATTTCTTTAGAATAGTTTCTAGAAGAATCGAGTTTTGGTATCTCGCTTCAAGAGTTTCTTGAAGAATCTTTGCAAGAAAACCCTAAAGAGGTACTGGAGAAATTCCTCAAAATCTCTGGGACAATATTTAGAAAAAGGCGAAAAAAATTCTTCGAGGAATCTCTGGAAGAGATTCTGAGCAAATCGTGGAATAATTCAATGAGATTTTTTTAAGGAAATGCATAAGAAAAACTCTGGAAGAGCTGTCTTGCTAGATCTGGAATTCTTGGAGAATCCTGTGGCAGAATCGCTAAAGAAAGCTTTGGTCGACAGTGTTAAAAAACCTGGAGTAATCCCTAGAAAATTGTCTGAAAGGGTCTATTGATAAATGTCCAATGAAATAATTCGTGATGAAATCTCGTGATGAAATTCTGTAAATATCTCTGTAGGAATTATTGGAACAATCTTTGACTCGCGAGAAAAAAAAAAACTGTGGAGGAATATCTATAGAAACCACTGAAGAATTTATGGATGAATTTCTGTAGCAACCTTCTGAGCATTTTTGGAAGAATACTCGGAAGAATGACTGGAAGAACTTTTGACAGAATATGCTAAAGGGTTCCTAAAGGGTCCTTTAAAAAAATATCGTCGCTAAATATTGAACGTATTTCTGGGAATCTCTTATTCCTTGAAGCACCATCTTGTTTCAAGTAACCTTAAATTATTCAAAATGGACTTTTTATGTCTTCCAACATCGTCAGTTTTTTTCTCATAACATATACCTTGCCCTTAGAAACCCCGGCTTCTTGTACGCTTCTAATTTCTTTGGATTTCCCACTACTTGTTCAAATCATAATTTTCCTTCAAAATCCACAGCTGCTTTCTAGAAACTCCATTATCCTGTCTGGTTTCTCTCAACTTACTACTTACCTTGGTTCAATTTATTTTGATATTTATTATTTCAGAAAAAAATGTCTACTCTCATATGCGCTCTATAAATTTATATTGATCCCAAAAGTCATGATATGGGGAAACTTACGCTATTTCTTCAGTTTTGTTGTCTTCGTCCCGGGGTTTTTTTGATCAGAGTGGGCTTCTAATCATTCCCAACCAAGCTGAATTATATGACCATTTCACGCAATTTGGCTGACAAAACCCCCATGACGAAGAGAACAAACCTGCCGATAATACCCAAAGTTATACTATTTACAAAAACTTAGACTTGAAGGCACAAAACTCAAATATGAATCCATTTGGTCTACGTACTTTATGAAATTAGAATAACTAGCGACTGTTCGTGGGACTAACATCTAGTTTGCCACGCCCAGCGTCAGTAGCGGTACTAGAAATGTCAAATGAATTTTGTTCATCAAAACAAAAGATGCTCTACAAGATGAACAGTTTAAAATAATCAATTATTACAAGTAAAGTTATTAAAATAATTAAACAAGAAAAGTGATTATAGCGCCAGTAGAGTTCTAGTATATTTCCATGTTTATGAACGGCCCCTCACAGAAAATTGCTATTCATTATTAGCTACTAGATTTATGTTTCGTGCAGATTCACTAGAATATGAATATTTTAGTTATGTACTATATTGTAGTATTTGCGACAGCAAGTAGTGAAACATTCATCCAGAGTAGTCAAGACACCCAGAAGTTATGAATTTTCAGATATACCATTTGAAAAACACGAAAAATATCCACAAATACTCACTCTCACAACACACAGTCGACACGAATGCCACTCTAGTGGTAAAGTGTCTTTAATAAACTAATAATAATAATAACAACACACATAACTTTTAAACTGGTTGATAAGAGCTGATTGAATAATCAACAAATTCACATGTTGTTACGTAATCAGCAGCGGCTGACCTACGAATATGTTCATTCTCGACAATGCTAAAAACATATTCAAACATTTTTATTGACCTTGTTACACTTTACTTCTCTAATATGCATCGTTTATGTCCATACAATCAACGATTATGCCATTAGTCAAGAACATGCGCTTCATTATTTGATGATGTATTTTAATATTTCCAAAACATATCTTTCACAGAGAAACCTAAATCGTACAAAGAGAAAGTTACGATCATGCTTCAGCAAAATGCAACTGCTTTACATTAGCCGTAGAATTTCATTCAATTATCCCACCCGAGATGCCACCTTCCCGTGTGTTTTTTTCGGTCTCCGCTTTGTGCGACAACGAACAAAACCGGTTTGACTTGCTCAGCCGTCCTGCTGCTGCTGGTCCGTTGCTTACTCACACACGCAAGCGCATGAAAACTGCTGTTGTTCACTTGAAAGAAAAATGGTTTTGATGTGGAAAATTACATTTTCCACTAATTATGTCTTCGACAAAAATATTCCTCTTGAAATTTCCTATCTTTGGACGGGACTCAAAAAAGGGCTTTTCATGTAAACTTTTCGAGATATTGCTGCGCAAAGTAAAAATTTGGCTGAAAAAAAAATCATCACAATTTTTTTCAAAAATGGTTTTTGGAAACTGATAATCATTTTCCACAAGTTAAAAAAATCCAGGTGATACCTTGATCATTCCTCTAACTTTGCACGGAGACCGTTTTCAAAAATAATGCTTCATTATTTTTTAAAAAATCATAGAGTAAAAAGTGAGGAAATGCTTCCAGTTTCACCTTAAGCAAGGAAATATTTTTTTAGGCAATCAAAAGGTTAATTGGTCAATTAACATCTGAATTAACGACTCATGCAAAATATTTCGTTTTGCCAAATCGAATTTGATAGTTTTAAGCGATTTATGTTAGGTACGATATTTCCCATACAAGTCACCCTCCAAAAGTTGCATGCAAGTTTTCATACTAACATAAAATGCTTAAATCTTTAAAATTTGATTAGGTCAAACGAAATATTTTGCATGAGTCGTTAATTTAGGTGATAATTGACCAATTAACCTTTTGATTGCTTAAAAAAATATTTCCAAGCTTAATGGCTTGCAGTCAAAAAAGTCCAAAATCGCATATTTTGCCCTATAAATTGAGGTAGAGCTCAAAAGTGTGACGTGTTGGAGCAAATCTGAGCCCGGATTCGGATTCAGCGGCCCAAAATCCTTCGGAGACACATAAGTTTGCTCTTGAGACAAAAAAATGTTGCGCTGTGTAATTTTCACTATTTCTCGAAAAGTTTATTTAGGATTATTTATTTCAGAAGTTCTCTCGGAATTTCTTCAAGATACTCTTGGAAGTTTCTATAGAATTATCTTCAGTTTTCTTTTTCTAGAAGTTCCTTTCTTGACTACATCCGGTGATTCGTTGACTACTCCAGAGATTCGTTGAGGAATTCGTCCAGAAATTTCCAGAGAAATTCCTCAAGAGCTTCTTGAAACTAGTCCACGAATTCCTTCAAAAGTTCCTTCAGAAATTCTTGCTGGGATTCCATCACGGATTCTCTAGATAAAAGGCACAGAAGTTTGTGCATGTATTCCTTCATGAATTTCTCTTAACATTTCTGAAGATATTCTCCAAGAACATCATCAGAACTTCTTCCAGGAGTATTTTTTTTATATCTTCAGGATTTTTTCTGGAAATATATGTATCAAGATTTCTTTTTTCGCCAGGAATTTCTTCAAGAATTCCCACAAAATTATTTCTATGCAGTTCAAAGAGAATTCATTTATTTCACTGAGATTAAGAGCTTCTTCAGACATTTTTTTTAGAAATTTCAGACGTTTCTCCAGTGAATATTTGAGAAAAAGTTTCCGGAAATTCTGCTTTCTCCAGAGCATTTCATGCAGAAGCTACTCCAGAGTATATTCCTAGGATTTTCTTAAAGAACCTTTCAAGAAATTCTTCTTTGCGTACTTGAGGATCTCCAGTTTTTCCAGTTATTGTTCACGGATTTCTCCTATTTTTTTCAAAATTATATTCAATACTTTTCAAAACAACTCCACCCAAATTTATTTTGAATGTCTGCAAGAGTTCCTACAGATTTTTTGTCTAATCCCTTCAAAAATTGTATAAGAAATTCTTCTAAAAATTCCGTCAGGATTACTTTCAAGGATTCCTTCACAAAATTCATCTGGCATTCCTAAGAAATTAGTTGAATTAAATTCCAATTATGAAGAATTCCATCAATTTCTCTATAATTAAAAAAACACTTCAGGAATTTTTGTCAAAGAAACGCTTCAGAATATTTTCAAACACTTTTTCTAGAAATCTCCAAGGACATCAGAGATTCTTTTAAGAATTCTTCCAGTAATATGTTGTTGATTTCCAGAAAAAAAAACTTCTGAAAAAAAAAAACCTTGAGTGACATTTCAAACAACTCCTCCAGAAATCTGTAAAGGAATACCATGCGATATTTCTGATAAAACTGCAAGAATTTGTTGAAATTTTTGCGAAAACTCCGTAAGGGATCTCACATGAAGATCTTGGAATCTTGGAATCTATGGGAAATATCTGGAGATTTTTTTGAATTTTTGATATTCAAATGCACGTACGGATATCTCAAAGAATCTATGGAGCAATTTCTATGGACGCTTTCTTGACGAGTTCTCGGTGAAATGATGGTGGAAAATCTGAACGAAATTCTAGAAAAATGTGTGAAGCATTCAATGCAAGATGTTCTAAAGGAATCGATGTAAAAATTTTAGAAGGAGTCCATGTAAAAACTTTGGAATGAGGTTTTTAAAAGGATTTCGCACATTACTTTTTGGGTTAAGTTCTAAGAAACTTTGGGGAAATTCAAAAGGAAACTACGAATTTTCTAAAGAAACTCTCAGACAAATCTCCGAAAGCATTCCTGGCAGAATTTCTTTAAAATGTAATGGAAAATTTTCTGAAGAAATCCTTCAAGGAATTTTTGAAGAAATGCTTCAAAGATTTGTTCCAGGAATCCATAGAGCCATTTCTGAAGCTATTCATTAGGCTGTGGCTCATTTTTGAAAAAAATGTTGAAACCTGGAACTCGTAAGCTCTTCTTGATTCAAATGGCATAAAAAGAGGAACTCTGAGGTTGAGCCAAAACTGTTGAGATTTAGAGTTGACGCAATCGCCTCAAAGTTGAATTTTTGAGTAATAAAAAAAATGTTTTCATTTCAAGTTCCACAACTTTTACAATTTTTAACCGATTTCCAATTTTTTTTATCATGCGCGCAAATAGAGCGCATTTAAACAATTCAGCTTATACGCATAAAAAGCTGACTAAGGTTTGAGTATCCTGTGAAAAGTGTAGAGTGTGAGAGAGTGAGAAGTGACAAGTGAGCAGCGCCGAGGGATAAACGAGGACTTTGGCGCGATATGAAACGAATGATCTGTGGTTAGTGAGGAGTGAACAGTGAAGAATAAAAAGTGTAAAGCAAGGAGTGTGAAGCAAAGAAGAGTGTGGGATAGTGAGGACTTAGGAGTGAGCAGTCAGGAGTTAAAAGTGAGTAGTACGAGTGAACGGTGATTACTAAGTATTGAGCAGTGAAGAGTAAGGAGTGAGATGTGGGCAATGTGCAGTAAGAAGTAAACCATTAGGAGTAAGGAGTGAGAAGTGAGTAGTAAAGAATAAGCAGTTAAAGGTGAGTAGTGAAAAGTGAGTAGTGAGAGATAAACAGAGCGTGAAGCATTGATAAATGAGCAGTGAAGAGTTAGAAGTGAAAAGTGAGCAGTGAAGAGTGAAAAATGAACAGTAATGAATAGTCAGTGAAGTTGTGATGAGTGAGAAGTGAGCAGGCTTTATCTTTGTACTAGTCTATTTAGGTTGACGAAATAAACAAAGAATCTTTAACCCTCTCTAAGCTTTCGAACGAATCATTGACTTTTTGATTTTCAATGATTGTTTGCCTCGCGTTTTTGAAGTGATAAGAAACTGTCAATCCTGCAGTCACGTAGCAGAAAAAGTATCATCGCAATCACTGCGAGTGAGCAAATCGGATGATACTTTTTCATACGAATATTCGCTTTGGTGGCAGAGAATTATCACTTTGAAATTTCGAGCCACATACCCAACATGGCTGCCGATGCCGATGATGCCGTAAGAAGCCTTAACCCGATTTTATTTTTACTTACACTAACAAGCCCAGGTTCACCATCATAAATGTTATGATTTTTGTGGAATAAATCAAAAGAACAGAATTTTCATGTAAACAGGCCTGGAAGAAAGGATTGAAGATTATTTGTTTATTTCGACAACCAACGTAGAATAGTACAGACATATACGTATACAAAAATTTTATTTCATTTTTTAAATTAATGCAATTAATTATTTAATTAGGGGTATACAAGTAGCACGTGCACTCTATATGTGTCGCTTCTAATACTTTTTATGAGCTGAAGTCTCTATATGTAATAGAGAAAAATCAATCAATTAATAGAGAATAGAGACAATAGAGAAAATAAATCAATTAATTTTTATTTTTTTATTTAGATTATGCCCATATATTGTAAAGTCAATCATTATAGTTGGACATCGTTTGGTCTGTTGGTTCAAATTATGCGTACCTAATCCGTCCGATTATAAGAAGTGGTAAACAATGTTCAATTACGAAGAGCGAGCAATGAGAAACCAGCAGTGAAAATTTAGGAGTGAGAAGTGAGTGACAGTAATGAGTGAGTAGACAGGAACGGAAAATGAATACGTGGCGCGAGGAGTGAGCAGTGAAGAGTGAGAATTTAGTGATGACCAGTGAGGAATGGGAAATGGAAAATATGGCGCAGTGAAGTGAGAGAAGGGAGTGATCAGTAAAAAGTGAGAAAAGAAACTGTAAGGAATGAAGAGTTAGGAGTGCGATAAAGTAAGGAGTAAGAAGTTAGGCATGAAGGATGAGAAATGACGAGTAAAGGATGAGTGGTGAGTGAGCCTTGAAAAGGGAATGCATACAAAAGATGAAAAGTCTGGAGCGAGGACAGTTAATTAGTGAGAAGTAATAAGTGAGCATCAGAAATGAGTAGTAAGCAGCGAACAATGAGAAAGGAAAAATTAAGGATGAGGAGAGTTATGTATTGCGGAATAAATTGTTAGAAGTGAGGAATCACTTACTCGGAGGGTGTTAGTGAGCAGCAGCGTGTACGTACGACGTACACGACCCATATTGCATCTGTTTCAATGTTTTTTTTTTAACCGGAAGCCGCCATTTTGGATTTCATAATCGTGGCAGACATCGATTTTCGTCATATATTCGTGGACTTTGTTCCAAATATTCCCAAGATGTATAAGTTTCCTTTGCTTTTTAAGAATCTTGTATGCATGTGAGCATGTTGCAAAAATACTCATGTACATTTCCAAAAGACATTTAAGAAATTTAAATCAACGGGACGTCATACCCCTCCCTCCATTATTCTCGAGGAATCCAAACAATATTCCATGATCTTTCAAAAAAAAAAACATTAAATCTGTGTGTAAGCCCTGGACATTCCTTCTGGAATCCTGATAGCATCTGTAAAATTATTCATACTGAAAAGTTTGACATGGAAAAGCTTATGATGAAAACTGCAACATAGGATAGCTTTTGATGAAAAACTCGCATGCCATGGGCCAACTTATGCCGCGAAAATTCCAAAATTTTTTAGATTACCCGGTACTACAGTTCCACCAGAGTTTTTCTTTAAAGTTAATTGAATCTTAATGAAGTTTTTGTTCATACTGCAATAATGAAAATCATTTCTAACACTATCATGATGAATTCACTTTATTTTTCGTAACACGTCCGTAGAGAAGGAAACAAGTATGATACCCTGAAACTTAACACGGGTGTCGCTCAGTTTGTTGTGTAGGAACAGCATGCTGCATACGAATCAACAGCGATACCCGAGTAGAAACATTTATCAAGTTTATGACACATTGTGTTATGATGTTTAAAAATTTTGTATAACTTATTATGTTATAAACTAGGTGCAGGATTATGTTAAAATAACTAAAATTGAAACAAAAAGTACACCGGATTAATCAAATAATAACCTATTTTGTTATGATCTGATCAATATTATAACAAAATATGATATAAGTTTTAGCTTCAAGAAAACAAGTTCCTATCATATTCTGATACAATTGTACAGAAAGATTTTCTGAATTTCAAGTAATGAAAACTAAATTATTTTACAATAAGTTATTAAACAACATTAATAACATAATATGATATAATTGAGATATAATATTTTTAAACCACAAAGATATTAAAACATAATTATATCACAATGAGTTATAAATATCAGGGTTTGTTATAATAATGTTATATTTTTGTTAGAATCTTCTAGTCGGGTAATCACTAGACCATCAAACCCGGCTCCTTGGTGGTCGCTTTCTGGGATACGATAGCAATAATTGAAAATAAAAATAGCACTTTCCGAAACCGCATAACTGAATGGATTACAGTAGACGACGTAAGGGCGGAAAACCCGGGGTTGGAACGCAATGAGGATAATCAACGAGTGGGTAGCACCCGTGCAGAGATCTGTGAGAAAGCTGCTGTGTAGTATGGCGGCGAGCACACACCCATTCTCGAGAAAGACTGCCAGGAAAACAATAACAAACCCATGGTACGTGCAAGTAGAAAACGCAAGGATTTACGAGGCGAAGAATCGTGAGAACGTCAATCGAAGAACAGACAAGCAATTTGCTTCTCCAACACTGAAGTCGGCCAGAAGGCTGTTCGATCGGTGCAAATTGGGCTATAAATTTCTTATGAAATCAGAAGGGAAACAAGCTTTTTCAATCATTTTACCGAAAGATGTCTTCTAGTGTTTGATGGCTATGGTAAGGTAAAGAAAAGTGAATTTGTAAGTAAAAAACGAAATGTGTACCTATTTGAAAAGCGTTATTAATTACCATTTGACCGAAATTAAATACCACTGAGTTCTATTGGTATCATTTTTGGGAAAATTGAAAGTTCATAATTCATACCGAAGAAATCCACTCTCAAAATTAGTTTTCACCCACACTTGAAGAGGTTCATAAAGATTTCCCGAACCACACCCCAAGAACTGAATTAACTTTTCAGAACACTGGCTGGCTGCTGTTAAATTAAAACAATTCACCGGAATCGATGAAACCAATCTCGCCCATCTGCATGAACCGGAAAACTGCCACCGAAAGGCAACCTTCAGAGTCGGATTATATTTTCATGAAACGTAACTGCCACGCCACAGAAGCCCTGGCTGGCCCCTGACAACGACGACGACGGACCGAGTGTCCTCCATCCACCATATCTCTCGATGGGGACGTTCCCAGCAGCAATCCTTTCTTTCCATCGCCATCGCCACAGTGCTGGCTGGCGTTGTCGTCGGACTAATTAATAATTGAATTAAGCTGCTTGCCGGGCGCAGGCAGCGAGTGAGTAAGCACATCCACAAGTTTTACGTCCGTAAGCTGCTTTTTTGCTTATCACTGCGTGGTGTCCTTGCTTGCCGGAGGAGACGCGCCAGTAAAAGTGCTCGGGGTGGTCTGGGCGGAGATTTTGTCGAGTCAGTTTTCCACCTTGGAATGAAAGGAAAATCGAAGCTTCTCTTTCCATGAAGCTCTCGGCAAACATCAGCCACTGTGGAAGCACTAAAGGACTAAAGCCTAGAAGCGGAGGGAAATATTTGCCATCGCCATCGCCCACTGAATGGGGTAAGGTTTCAGTTCTGATGGGGGTGTGGTGATGGTGTAGGTTTCGTTCAAAGATGTTGATTTTAACAATATTTAACCGGCCGCTCCAACGACGACGACGACGACGTTCGCCGTCGGTTCGTTTGCTCGATGAGAAGGTTAATTCATTTTAGGCTTCCTTCAGATACAAAGTAGGTAGTGTTACGGAGCCGTTATTGTTGGACGCCTGGACCGAGAGTAGAATGGCGGCGGTGGTGATTCACTGAACACGTGAAATGAAAATCCGGCTCCATGTTTAATGTAGACGTGTGCGCCGCCGCGCCGCGCCGCCGTCGCCGACGATTTTTTCACACCGCCGCCGCCAGCTAAATTGACCCGGCGCGCCGCTGTTCATATTTTTCCACGCCGCCGAACAAAATTTCCCACGCCGATGAGAAAACGACAAAGAATTTTTTTCTCGCCAACCTGTTTAAATATGATACCAATAACAGTGGTATGTAATTTTTAAACAGTGTTTATTTTTTTTTCTTTGTGAATATCAGGCATATTTTTCTGAAGTTCTTCTTGTGAATCTTGTTATTTTTTGTGATTTCATTTTATGATTTCTTACAGCAATACTGTGAAGATTCTCATTTATTCTTTTTTAAGTTCTTAACGAGACTCTTTTGAAAACCATAATGAATTATGGGGCTGTCCATAAACCACGTGGTTATTTTTTTGGGACTTTCCAACCAGTACCCCCCTCCCCCCCGCGTGGTCATTAGTCCATACAAAATTTTTTATTTGTCCATACAAAATGGTCATTGGCATAACCAAAATTCTTGGCGGATTTTCATGGCAATTTACGAATGACATTCTTGGAGGCATTATATACCATGAAATCCTAAGATATGCCTATACAGGCCCCTCCAGAAATTTCACCAAGAATTCTTCTAGAAAAATTTCCAGACTTCTTTCAGAAGTTTTTCCAAGGATTCTTGAGAAAAATTCGAATGTTCCTTAAGACATATTTTGAGAGATTCCCTAAGTTGCTCCATAAATTTTTCAAAGAATTTCTATGGAGGATTTTTTAGAAATTTAATTAAATAGGTCACGTAAAAAGGTCCATTCCTCCATAGCTTCTTCTATAAATTTCTCCATGGAGTGTCTCCAGGAAATTCTCCAGAAGTCCATGCCATAAGTTTGTTTAGTGATTTCAGTAGATATTCCCTGTGATCAAAATCATATAGAGATTCCTTCATGAGTTACTCCGGATATTCCTCCATTTTTTTTACCAGAATTTCCTCCTGAAATTTTTCCAGAGAAACCATTAAAATGTTTTACTCGGATTCTTTAAGAAATTTGAAGACATCTTCAGTAACAATTCCTAGAAAGTTTAACATAGGGGAACTCACCTATTTTCGGCCGTTTTGTTCTCTTCATCATAGAGTTTTTTTTTAAACCTATTGAACTCAAAATTGGCCTCAAATCATTCCCAATCAAGCTGAATTATTAAACCAAGTTTCAAGCATTTTAGCCGACAAAAAACCCCTCATGACGAAGAGAAAAATCCTGTCGATAACACCCTTGGTCATTCTATATTCCTTTTGATATTTCTAGGAGCTTTTGCAGTTAAAGTATTTCTCCAGACATTCTTTCAGGGATTCCTTCAAAAATATGTTCATGAACTCCTCCTGGAATTATTTCAGAACATCCTCCATGAATTTTGGTAAGAGATTCCCCTAGGTTTTTTTCTAAATATTACAGGAATTAAACGGCTACGCAGTCTTCAATACGAAAAACGAAGTTTATTGTTTGCCCGACGTTTCGACACTGGGATTTTGTGTCATCTTCAGGGGTAACTAATTGTTCATTTTTGGTCGAACAATTAGTTACCCCTGAAGATAACACAAAACCCCAGTGTAGAAACGTCGGGAAAACAATAAACTTCGTTTTCCACATTGAAGACTGCGTAGCCGTTTAATTCCTGCAGTAAACCTCTCAGTCGATCCGCCAAAAGATCTAAATATTTATTTATAAATCCTTGTAGGGATTCAATCAAGGGTTTCTAAAGTAGAATTTTCAGCAATTCTTTCTAGAACTATTTCCCTGGGATACTTTCACATAATTTTTCAGGGAATCGTTCAATAATAACTCCAGGGATTTCTTCAGGAATTGGAAAGACAATTTATTCATAAATTCCTCCAAGGTGTTTTTTCATAGAAATTCTTTCGTGGGCTTTATCTAAATCATACTAAGAAATTCCTTCTAAAATATCACTTAAGACTCCTTCAGAGTATGTCATGGTTGTTAGTAAGAGATTACCTCAAACATTTTTCCATGTTTTTATTTTATTTTCATAACTTTCAGAGAATTTTCAGCGGTGCTTTCGGTTCCTTTGAGATATTACTCCACAGATATTTACAGAAGTATTTTATGAAATAACATATACCATGTTGGAGTTACTCTTCGAAGGTTACCTGAAGTATTTTTTAAATTAATGTTTACAAATTTCCTGAAGAGATTTAATTTTATTGAAATTATTTCAGAAACACTCATTGGATGAGCTCCTGGAAAAGTCTCTGGGGGAATACCTGGAGGAATTCCTGAGGTTTGCCACAAGAAATTAGTTAATTGGATGAAGTGGCTCAATTTCCCCAACAGAGGGGTAGAAAAAAAACTTCTGAAATGGCATTGGAGGATTTTTAGTAGAACTTTATGACACATTTTTGGAAAAATTCAAAAAAAAATCCTGGAGAAGTTTCTGAGAAAACCCTTGAAGGCATTTCTGAAGGACACCCTTGAGAAATTTCAAAAATCCTTGAAAAAAAAAATCTTCAGAAATTCGTGCAAATGTTGCAGACAAAGATACTATGTAGAAGATTACTTGAATAAATATCCTAATGATATTTTGACATACTTCTGGATTCTTGAAAGAATTTCTTGCGCAATGTCTGAATGATATTAGTGGAAGAAATTCCCTGATACAATTTCCCTAGAGGAACTTGTGAAGTGGGGTGCCTGTATCAGTTATCGTACAACCTAAGGAAAACTATTCATACAAAAATAAGAAGAAGACCGATGAATGTCGTCGATATGGCAAATAATTGCTTAGTTTCTGTACTTTACAGGAAAAATAAAGAAAAGGAGCCAAAACTACTTTTAGTATTTATTATGACGTGTGCCAATGATAGGAACCCTGTACCAGTTATGAATTGACCACAACTGGCACACTATGGTTAAAAAGAGTGCAAGGAAGCCAAAATTATAAGGAAAATGATTTATTTCTAGATTAATTTTAGCAAACTGATTGCAATCATCCTTTGTGAGTGTGATCTTTTGTTCACATTTTTTTCTTGTTGATTTTTATCGTTAAATGGTGAAAATCAACTATGGCGAATTTGAGGTACTATAGCCATAACTGGTACACTAAGTCTGTTCTTAATGGAATCGTCAAAAAAAAATGTATGTATATATATACATACATATATATATATATATATATATATATATATATATATATATATATATATATATATATATATATATATATATATATATATATATATATATATATATATATATATATATATATATATATATATATATATATATATATATATATATATATATATATATATATATATATATATATATATATATATATATATATATATATATATATATATATATATATATATATATATATATATATATATATATATATATATATATATATATATATGTGATTTTATTTTTCAATGGATCTCTGAAGCAATGCGCGGCAATCTATAAAATGCTGTGCAGTGATTTCAAGAGGATTTTCTTGAGATATTCCTGGAGAAACGTTGATAAATAAATCCTGAAGTGATTTCTAATGGTACTCCTTTAAAACAAAAACATCTGAAAGAATACCTGAAAGAAAGATTTAAAAATCTCTAGAGAAGTCCACGATCCCACTTGTGGATGAATATCTGAGGATCTTCTCGGAAGCTTCCTGAAGGAACTTCTAGAAGAATCTGTTGAGAATTTTCTGAAGTAATTTCTGAAGAACCACCTGAAAGAATCCCTGGAGTAATCCCTGAAAAGAACCTTAACAAAAGTCCAACAAAAATTTCGTATTTTAACATTACAACACTGGTCTAAATTGAGCCTTAGAAAACAAAATCCTTAGACAAGACGTGCGACGTTGTGAATTTCTATCTAGAGGAATACTCCATAAATTTCCTGGTAAACGTCCTCAAGGATTATCTCTTAAATTTATAGTTTATAAGGATAAGGATAGTTTTTATTAAAACCACTGATTTACGTACGTTTAAACCTTTCACAAAAAAAAAAAATAGATGAAAATTGTAATTTAGGTACAAGAAACAAATAATTCTGTATTGACGTTTTTCAACGACTAGAAATTTCACTTCATTGAAAAATATAGTAAAATATTTGGTCACGCCGATTACGCCGCCGCCGCCTCAAATTACTATACACGCCGCCGCCGATGAAAACTGCTTCGGCGCACACGTCTAGTTTAATGCAATTATGAATTAGTTTAATGGGAGAAAGTTTCAAGAAGTTACGTTGCCTTGAGTAGGTGGGAGAATTCTGGGAAATATGATTAGCATTTATTGGGTTAGTAACTGGAAGCTTTTTGCTTCTTTAAGCTCATTTGAGCAGAACGAACTAAAATTGAATATATTTATTCAAATGACCTAGTAATAAGACACTCATAGCTAACCCGAAGTTTTCTATGAAAAGCAATTCGAACGAGCTGTTGTGATTTGCTTGATCAGTTGCACGTGTCAATTTGAGGGCAAATAAGAGGATTGTCAGTGAAGTGGTTTGCTAATTTGTATATAGTGCATTTCGATGATATGTTTTGCCTTTCTCGCCAATAAGTTCACTCAAAAAACGAATTTTCGATAGAAGGCTCGGGGAGTCGACTCATATATACCAATCAACTCAGTTCGACGATAAGAGATGATGTATGTATATATGTATGTATGTGTGTATGTGTATGTATGTATGTATGTATGTCTGTGCGCAAAACAGTTTAATCACTTTTAGGCACTCCCTATTGGCCGATTTCACGGATTATAGCTCGAATCGAACTGGAATTTTATCGCATTGTTTGCTATTGAAAATGGTGTGGATCGGTCAAGGCGTTCCGGATTTATCATTGATCCAGATGATCCAGACCAGCACCGGTGACCTGGTCATAAATAAAACTGAACCACATTCTGCCACATATCAAATTGCGCCGAGTTTTATGCGGAAATTGTCAATGGAAAGCTCAAAAATTCAAAATGGCGACCTAAAATCCAAGATTGTGACCCATAACTGAAAGAGGAGGCTGTTTTAAGGAGTTTAAGGCTTTAAAACTATGCAATATTGGCATGTTTGGTGTGGGTAAGATGTCCGGAGTCCAAAACTGAAGACCAGAATATACAAGATGGCGGCCCAAAATTAAATATGGCGGTCGTAAACTGAATATGGTGTCTGTTTTAAGGAGCTTAAGGTTCTAACCCCAAGCAATATGGGTGTATTTGGCATAGAGAAGATGTCCGGAAACCAATAAGGGTGACCGGAATTCCCAAGATGGCGGCACAAAATTTAAGATGGCGACTGTTTCAAGGAATGAGGCTTTAAAAGCATGCAGTATATGGATAATTTGGTATGGGGAATGGCTTCTGCAAACCTGAGCGTCTGTTCTCCAGGAGGAGCGGCTAACAACAGCATCTGATCCCCATGTTAGGAGCGGCTGATTACCGTCCGTGTGCCAGGGAAGGACTTTAAGCTCAACTATGCACTATGGTCCTCCGGAAAGCAGGTGGATGGTGGAAAGGCCCTAGGAGCCAGCCGTAAAAAAACATTGTAACCGAAAATCAACAACAGATCAATACGAACCGAGACCAACGGCAACGACCTCAGCGAACAAAATGAACTTACGATTGGACACTCAGTACGTGGAACTGCCGAACTCTCAACTTCATTGGGAGCACCCGCATACTCGCCGATCTACTGAAGGACCGTGGGTTCGCCATCGTAGCGTTGCAGGAGGTGTGTTGGACAGGATCCATGGTGCGAACGTTTAGAGGTAGTCATACCATCTACCAGAGCTGCGGCAACACACACGAGCTGGGAACAGCTTTCATCGTGATGGGTGATATGCAGCGGCACATGATCGGTTGGTGGCCGATCGACGAAAGAATGTGCAGGTTGAGGATGAAGGGCCGATTGTTCAACTTCATCATAATAAACGTGCAAAGCCCATACTCCGGTGGCACTGACGATGACAAGGACGCATTTAACGCGCAGCTGGAACGCGAGTACGATCGCTGCTCAAACTACACCAAAACCTCCATTTAGGTAATGGGTCGGGACTGCCTAAATAGAATTTTTACCTAAATGGATTCATTACCTAAATGGATTCAGTTCATTACCTAAATGGAGTACAAGGTTGCAAAGAAGTTTAACTAGGGAGAGTGACACGAATAGGAGATTTAAAGATGGTCATGCGGAGTTTCAGAGAACTTATAAGGGAGTTTCTGTAGGGGAGGGGCTTCAGGGGCGTTTTAGGGGGTTTTGGAGGGTCTCAAGTGAGAATTGTCATGCAAATGACTAGCTAGGCACGGAACACAAAAAACCCTGAAAAATTCCGCCAGACTGAAAAATTGTTGAATGTCGGGTCAATGTCGGGTAAATTTTTATCGTATGTTGGGCCACTGTTGGACCAACATCGAACAACTGTTGGGTCTATGTTGGGTATGGAGGCCAAAATAAAAACAGGTGAATGATAGGTTAATGTCGGGTATGACGTCATCAATCTTAAGTACTCCAACTGTTCTGAACACAACCAAATTCTATTTAGGTAACGTTACCTAAATGGAGGGACCTAAATAGATTTTACCTAAATGGATCCTACCTAAATGGAGGTTTGAGTGTACGAAGTCAAGATCATCATGAGAGATTTGAACGCTCAGGTAGGCCAAGAGGAGGAATTCAGACCGACGATTGAAAAGTTCAGCGCCAACCAGCAGACGAACAAAAACGGCCTACGACTCATTGATTTCGCCGCCTCGAAAAACATGGCCATACGTAGCACCTTTTTCCCACACAGTCTCCCTTATCGTCACACCTGGAGATCACTACAGAGGACGGAATCTCAAATTCGACTACGGAAGACACTTCTCCAACAAAATCGACGTCAGGACCTATCGTGGCGCCAACATCGACTACGACCACTATCTGGTAATGGTCAAACTGCGCCCAAAAATTTCCGTCATTAACAATGTACGGTACCGGCGACCGCCACGGTACAACCTAGAGTGACTGAAGCAACCGGATGTCGCCTCAGCGCATACGCGCAGAATCTCGTGGCCGCGTTGCCAGACGAGGGCGAGCTCGATGAGGCCCCTCTAGAGGACTGCTGGAGTACAGTAAAAGCAGCCATCAACGACGCAGCCGAGAGCACCATCGGGTACGTGGAACGGAATCGACGGAACGAATGGTTCGACGAAGAGTGCAGAACGGTTTTGGAGGAGAAGAATGCAGCGAGGGCGGTAATGCTGCAGCAAGGGACTCGACAGAACGTGGAACGTTATAAACAGAAGCGGAAACAGCAGACCCGCCTCTTTCGGGAGAAAAAGCGCCACCTGGAAGAAGCGAAGTGTGAAGAAATGGAACTGCTGTGCCGTTCCCAAGAAACACGAAAGTTCTATCAGAAGCTCAACGCATCCCGCAACGGCTTCGTGCCGCGAGCCGAAATATGCAGGGATAAAGACGGAGGCCTCTTGACGGACGGACGTGAGGTGATCGAAAGGTGGAAGCAGCACTTCGATCAGCACCTGAACGGCGTGGAGAACGTAGGCACGGGAGCCCACGGCAACGGAAGAAACGACGACGCCAGTGCAGCGGAGGACGGAAATGAACCAACTCCCACGCTGAGGGAAGTTAAAAATGCCATTCACCAGCTCAAACCAACAAAGCAACTGGTAAGGATGGTATCGCAGCTGAACTCATCAAGATGGGCCCAGAAAAGTTGGCCACCTGTCTACATCGGCTGATAGTCAGGATCTGGGAAACCGAACAGCTACCGGAGGAGCGGAAGGAAGGGGTAATCTGCCCCATTCGCAAGAAAGGCGACCATTTGGAATGTGAGAGCTTCAGGGCGATCACTAGTTTGAATGCTGCCTACAAAGTGCTGTCCCATGTCATTTTCCGTAGTCAGTCACCACGAATGAGTTCGTAGGAAGTTATCATGCTGGCTTCATCGACGGCCGGTCGACTACGAACCAGATCTGCACCGTACGGCAAATACTCCAGAACAGAAATGCCGTGAATACCAGGTTCCAACGCATTACCTGTTCATAGACTTCAAAGCGGCATACGACAGCATCGACCGCGCAGTGCTATGGAAAATCATGAACGATAACAGCTTTTCCGAGAAGCTTACCGGACTGATAAGAGCGACGATGGACGGTGTTCAGTACAGCATAAGGATTTCGGGTGAACTATCTAGTTTACTCGAATCTCGACGGGGACTACGACAAGGTAATGGACTTTCATGCCTACTATTCAACATCGCCCTGGAAGGATGCGAAGAGCCGGGCTCCACAGCCGGGGTACGATCTACACAAAATCCCGCCAAATTGTCTGTTTGGCGGATGACATGGGCATTATCGCCAGAATATTTTGAACGTTTTGATTTGATTTGATTTATTATGATTGTAGGCATTTGCCCATTATCTTAAACTATTACAACACATACATTCATTTCAGGTCAATTAATCTAAAAACTACATCTAATTACGTTGACAGAACTGTACACCCGTCTGATACACGAAGCAGTAAAGGTCTGACTGTTGGTGAATGCGTCAAAAACAAAGTACAAGCTGGTAGGCGGAACCGAACAGGACTTGGTAGTAATGTGACGATAGACGGGGATACCTGCGAGGTGGTAAATAAAAAGGGCAAAAAGGTTCACTATGGAATCGAGACATGCACCATGCTCGAGAAGGACCTGCAAGCACTCGGAGTTTCCGAGCGACGCGTGCTAAGGACGATCCTCGGTGTGTGGCGGAGAGGGATGAACGACGAGCTCGCTGCACTTAACAGCGAACCCAGCATCCAGAAGGTGTCCAAAGTCGGAAGGACATGGTGGCAGGGCATGTTGCAAGAATGCCGGACAACAACCCTGCAAAGTTGGTGTTTGCTACTGATTCAGTTGGCACAGGAAGACGTGGAGCGCATAAAGCACGATGGGCTGGAGCTGGAGCGTGACTTGGCGTGCATTGACCGTGACCGAGGATGAAGAGCGGCAGTCACAAGCTGAGTATTGTGGCGTACTATACTGTTGATAATGCCTTTATTTAATGTGATGTACAGAGGATGGCCAAAATGTTTGGGATAGGCAACTTTTTTTCTCCCACAAAAAAAAATCAACATGCTGTAACTTTTCATGGAGTGCATCAAAAAATCTCAAATTTTGACTGTTTTTCAACCTATTATATGTGCATCATTGGTACAAATTTGGGCTCGATTGATTGATTTTTCGCGAAGTTAGAACCGTTCGGGTAAAACACTATTTTTTAGACAACTCATTTTTGAGCAGTCATATCTCGGAAACCAGTGAACCGAATTGAATGAATTTTTTAACGTTTATCAACAATATATTGATAGTTAATACGACGTTATAAAATGTAATATTTTGTCACGGCGAATTAAGTTATACCGGGTTGAAATTTTTACCCATATAGAGGAAAATAAGTCAAACTTACAATACCACACAAAAATTATTAAATTTGGTCTTCCTTCAATCTAAATAGGCTCTAAGTTATCTGATAAGAGATAGTTTGAGAACAGAAGTGGAAAATCTTTGGATATCAACACTTAAATTTATTGACATTGA
Source organism: Aedes albopictus (assembly GCF_035046485.1). Classification (NCBI taxonomy): domain Eukaryota; kingdom Metazoa; phylum Arthropoda; class Insecta; order Diptera; family Culicidae; genus Aedes; species Aedes albopictus. Next base: position 86,432,434 of record NC_085138.1, on the reverse strand, counting down.
TGTAAAAAAATTACATTTTTTCGAGAAAAATCCAAAAACTGTCAATCCATGATAACTTTTTTCCCCGTTTAAAAAGTACCTATGTTTTAATAGTTTGTGAAGCATTTACATATTGTTAGTGTACGTTCAAAATTTTATTCAATTCGGTTCACTGGTTTCCGAGATATGACAGCTCAAAAATGAGTTGTCTAATAAATAGTGTTTTACCCGAATCGTTCGAACTTCGCCAAAAATTATTCAATCGAGCCCAAATTTGTACCAATGATGCACATATGATAGGTTGGCAAACAGTCAAAATTTGAGATTTTTTGATGCACTCTATGAAAAGTTATTGCATGTTGAATTTTTTTGTGAGAGAAAAAAAGTTGCCTATCCCAAACATTTTGGCCATGCCCTGTATGTATGTAAAAGTTAAAACGCTTGTCAACTAAAATATATCTTGAATTTTAATGGATAATATGGGGCATTTTGATACGGCAGTAAGCAGAGAGAATGCAATTTTAAAGCTGAAATATGGCTTATTCAAATACTCATTGGTTACTCTGGCATTAAATAGCTGCACGTACATATATATGACTGCTGTAAATTAGTCTACTAAGTCAACTTTCTTGCAACAAACATAAATTTCAGCGCTCTATTTGTCAGAACTAGAACAAATTATTGCGATAAAAAGTAACAACACCGAACGGCTCATCTTACGGTTGCTCACCGGCCGCAAGTTTTCAAATTTAATCTCAAATTGAAATTAGATTTGGGAATTGGTATCCATTTGCAGCAAGCGAATGAAAACACAAATCACCACCACGAAGCCCGTAAAACTGGCGAATCAACACCACAAAAGCTCAGCGCAGGGGCCAGTCAGCCAGTCAGGTCATCAGATCGCCTTCGCGCGAACAGAGCAAAGGACGACCTCATCTCCCTCAGCCACATCTACCGACCGACGAACGACTGGTCGGACACTCAGACAGCAGCGGCGGCAGCGGCAGCTAGGGAAATGATTAACCGCATTTTTCGGTCGGTTTCTTTTCTGAAGTTTTTCCATTTGCGCTCTGCCATTCCGCGCCAGCAAAGCACCGGCGTCTGTCCATTCATTTATTTCGCGGCGCATCCGTCCGACGACGCGACGGGAGGGCTTCTCCGACAGGGCCGGTTGCTTTATTCGAGCATTAAATTTAACGATATTTGTTGGGCTTGTTTTACTCACCGTGTAATACAGAGCTCCCAATTGGCCCTACGCAGAGCGATTCGTCCCCTCTCCGACCAAGGAAACATCTTTTCCGGCGCATTTCGCGCACATAAACCAATTTCGTAATAAGGATTATACGTGTAATTTCCTTTGTAATCATCCCTGGGGAATCTCCTTGTCGGAGCCCAGCTGCTGCTTCCCTCTGCTATCGGAATGCTTATTGTACTGAACGTGGGTGGCAAGATTGCGTAACAAAAATGGAGCAACAATTCACAGTGGGAGGCCATTTCTCATGAAGTTTGATGCCCAATATTTTTGGTCCTTCTTTTGCTCCCTTTTTTGGTGGTCCTGATTCTACCGTAGTCGCCGTGTAATGAAAAGTGAATCAAACCGGACCGCCGCCCCCTCCCTGCCAATGGTGGAGGATGTCGAACTGTTTTGTGTGTATTTACGGGATGAAAGAGATTGGTTTGGTCCGGCAACGGAATTCAGTCATGGGACCCCAAGGCGAGCTGAAAAAGGGTTGGAATATAATCATTTCATCTGCAGCCAACTGGAAAAGCAGTTGGGTTGACTGTTTTCATGATGCCGGAGGAGGTGCCATTTCAAGTGATGGGATTCGGAAATGATTAAATATGTTTGATGGTTTTCAACAGCCGTCATCGTTATGAAAACCATTAAAAACAAAAGCAATCAATATCGTGGAAAAAGGTGGAAAAGAAGTTCATATAACCATACTGTTTATAAGCAATAGTTAGTCATGCAACATGTTGCAAAATTAAGATTTACCTTACCCTTTGAGCATTCGTCACCATCCTCCTATTCATGTGTTCACTTTTCCCTTTCACCATTCATAGCTTTTTTTATGAAGCATTTGTTTTATAGATGATTTCCTAGGGCAGGGTTTCTATTTTGGGCACTTTTCTGCTATAACTAATAGGCGCCGTCCATAAATTACGTAACGCTCTAGGAGGAGGGGGGAGTATTGCCAAGCGTTACGGTCCTTACAAAAAAAAACGGGTTTTCATACAAAAAAACGTTACGGAGGGGGAGTACGTAATATGTGGATGCTGCCTAAGCTAATTTGGAACCAAATGACACAATTTTTGAAACGCGATGTGATAAGAACAGTATCTAGCCGTGTATAAAATTTCAAGACAATTAGTTTGGAACTGAATAAGTTTTAGTAAAAAGCGCAGAAACTACCAACCGCTGCCCGAGTGGCTTGGTACTCTATTTATTGGAACATTTTTTTTTATTGCAAAAATTATCGCAGAATACCCTAGAATTTTTGCCCACGTACATTTAAAGCAGACATTGTTTGAAGTCCATGTGATGATTCACATTTCTCCAGACTTAGAATACCAAACTTGAAAAGGTATCTGAGAAGGAACAACTGAGGAAAGCTGATCAGGAAGAATGCTTTGAGGAATATATGGATCACCGTTGGAGCAATTCTGGCAATAATCTCCGGACTAACTGGATGAAGAGACCTTAGAAGATGTCCAGGAGGAATAACAAAAATCACCGGTAGGGTTCTAGGAAAACAAAACCCTGGTGGATTTTTTTGATGAAATACTACTGGATAATTTATATATGTATACTAAATAAGACATCAGCAAACATACTGCTTGGTGGCTAGGTATGCGGAGTGCGAGAGTAAATTTCGGATTCTTAAAAACTATTCTCTCTCACTTCTCGTTAGTAGGCACAAACGCGAGTGTGTTGTGGATTGGCATCTAAGCCGAAAGCTAGATGAATTTGTGAGAAGGGAAGTGTTCATGGGGTGGGCTTGGGGTCAGTGTGACTGTTAAATCCAGGGAGGGTGCAGGCACGTCAAACTCGAACAAACTACGCCTACCTAACATGCATCGAGCGGGCCTTCCCAAACAACACAATGCGATTTCGCGGGCCATCCCCATCGACAAAACAAACCGATTTCCAAGCAGTAGGGTAAAAGCCCCCTTCTTCGGCCTAGTACCTATATTCATCTCATTTTGTCTCAAGGACTAGAGATGTGCGCCGTCGAGATTTATTACTTCACGCCGCCGGATGTTTTGATTTTCTAGCACGCCGCCAGCTTAAAACTCATCACGCCGCCGAACTTAGAATTTCCCCAATAATCTTCAGAAAATAATCGATTTAAGTTTAAACGCTCCCAAAATGAATGCATGTCATTCATTGCCGAATAAACAAAATATTTCGTTCAATGATCCTGTTGAGATTTTAGTTACTTTTTAGTCACTTATATATCATCATATAAAAATCCTAGCAAATATCATTTTCTTCACACAAGGTGTATAAAGCATGCAATGACAGCATGCATGCTTTTCCCCGCGTGACGTCATAACGACGTTCGTTTATAATTGAGGGGGTTAGAAGCAAAGAGGTGTAAGTGACAAAAACCCACTTTCGAGTAAATGAGGTTTAAAATTTTTCATTACATAGGGTCTGGGACCATTTGGGCAGGAGCACCTATTTTGGGCACTTGCTGATATAACTTAGTCAATTTCATACCAATTGATATGAAATTTTGTTCATGGCTAGATACTGTGCGTATCTTATCGTATTCCAAAACTCAAGTCAATTGGCTGAAAACTGACTGAGCTACAGCAGCAAGTGCCCAAAATAGGTGCTCCTGCCCAAATGGTCCCAGACCCTACATACAAAATGTGAGGAATTTCAAAATCAACCCAATTTTCTCCGATGTAATGAAATCTGAAGAATTCAGGTTCTAATAATTCAATTCATGCCATAACTTAAGAATTATTTAGGCAGCATCCATTTATTACGTAACGCTAAAATTTATATTTTTGCGACCCCCCCCTCCCCCTCCGTAACGCTTTTTTGTATGGAAATCCAAAATTTTTTGTATGGGCCGTAACGCTTGGCCATACTACCCCCCTCCCCCAAGAGCGTTACGTAATTTGTGGACTGCGCCTTATGGATTTTTTTTATTTATTATGGAACGTTTAATTGTCTGCCGCACTATATACGAGTGCGCAATTACAAGTTACTGCACTAAAACCTCAATTTATGCACATGGCTGGGGGTGCATAAATTAAAAAAGGCATAAAATGAGGGAAATTTGTGCATAAAAAAAACGCTTCCGTAACGCCTCTGAATCCCGCCGAAAATGCTCTGAAACTTCCTGAAATAGCTTCAAAATTCCCCTTAAACCGCCTCGTACCCCATGTAACGCACCTGCGACGCTCCGAAACCCCCGAAAACGCCTCCATAAGGCCTCTGAATCCCGCCAAAAATGCTCTGAAACTTCCTGAAATGCCTCCAAAATCCCTCTAAAATCCCCTCGGACCCAATGTAACGCATCTGAACCCCCACTTGCACCCGTTTAACGCACGTGAGATCCTCGGAAACCCCCGAAAACGTACCAGTAACGCCTCCAAACCCCGTCGAAAATCCTCTGAAACTCTCTGCAATGCTTTCGAAAACCCCCTCAGACCCCCGAAAACCCCCCGGAGATCTCCTTGTATCTCGCGGAAACCCCTGGGAACCCCCTGAAACTCCCCTGTGACTTCCATTTGCTCACCCTTATAAACACCCTTTAGCCGCCATTGCAATAGTTACCGTCATTATTAAATATTCTTATTAAAATGGCTAGATTGAAGCCATGAATTTTACCACAATCAAAAATACCAGAGGGTAGCTACTGGCGGATATGAGGCACTGTACCTCAAGCCATAAACGGAAAAACCCAACAACAACAAATATTCTTATGCACAATATTGGTTCTGAGTAGCTTTCCCTTAATTTATGCAGGTCATAAAAAAAGGTGCATAAATTAAAAAGTGCATTAAAATAACATGCATAAATTGAGGTTTTAGTGTATTTACATTCTCATATGCAAAGTATAGTTTGTTGAAATGTTTCGCTACATGAGATGTAAAAGAGCGAAATATTGAAATCTCATTTTTAACGCCGCCGCCGCCGACGACCAAAAATGATGTTTTAACCGCGGCGCACATCTCTGCCGAAGCACCAAAGCAAGCATCACAGCGGTGCCAGACATCAAGAAACAAGTAGTTAATTGAATGAGATTTGGTCACCACAAATACGATGTTTTTTCAATCAGAATATGGTCGTTTCATGGTTTAACATCTTGGTAATCGAACTTCTACGCAAATCGATCAATAATTTCATTTTCCAACGCCATTTCTTTCAAAATATTTGGTTTGGTTTTCATCTAAATATGCTGCTACCGCTCAAGCTTTACGAACTATCATCCAGTTCGGCAGCACTGATTTGCCAATCAGCTGTGAATGTATGCGAGTGCAAAACGTGGGGAGCGAGCATAGACGATTCGTCGCGCCGCACATTGTTGTGACTTCTCCTTTGCGAGAGAGGAAAACAATCACAATGAAACTGTCACCTGCTAGGGAAAGGGAGTGCGTTAGTGGGTGAGTGCAGAATGCTCTACGATGAGAAAATGTGAGAGTGGTTGTGGATTTGCTGTAAATACTGTTGAGATGAATAAGGGGCCACCCGGTGGACCGCGATGAGATGAAAATTTTACGGTGTGCTGAAGATAGGTGCGAGTGGCTCGCGATTTGTGATCGCAATTAAATCAAATATTGAAGGTAAATCCCACTCTAGTGCATCGTAAGATCAACAGTGGAAGTGAGCACGTGTGTTAAAGGTTTGTATCATTAAGTTTGAAGTGTATACATTGCGCTGTGAGTGATTTTTCATGTTGCACATCCTTAATGAGACTAAGATAGGCACAAATACCCTATTCGACCAGACTTCTGGTCGCGTTGCCAGTCACACTAACACACTCGCAAAATATGAGCAGTAGGCCTACCTTGGCGCATGCGGGTCCCCTGGTTCAATCCACAGAATCGTTACTTGTTATGTGTCTTAGTTAGCTAGAACGCCGGTCTAGCAAATGCGAAGTCGTGGGTTCGAGTTGCACTAGTACGCGATTTTTTTTATCACAAATTAATCTCATAATTTGTTAATAAGCAACATTTCCAACAAATCCATGTGACAACGTTGAAAATACTATAAGAGATTTATAAAAATCCTTGAAGGAATTTCAGGGAGAATTCGTGGAAAAACTCTAGATCCATAAGATTTTCTCACAAGAAAAATCTGCCTTTGTGGTGTAGAGCTTAGTGTCGCCTAGCACCAGGGATGCCAGATGAATTTTTGAAAAAATTGTATCGCTCTTTCCAAAAATCTGTATCCCGTACAAAAATAAAATAGCCCCTCTAGCTCAAAAATCTGTATTTCATATGAATCGAAATCTGTACGGATGCTTAAAAATCTGTATATTTTTTATTCTTGATCACTTAACCTAATTTACAGCTCTATTGTCCACTAGGGCACTACGTGAGCGATTTCATTTGACAGCTGCACTTACATTTTTGTACAGCGCCTAGATGTATTCTATTCTATTCTACTATATCAAACTGGTTGCCTTTCTGCTGCTGTCACTTTTCTACTCTATGGTAGAATGATGAGCACAAGGATGACGATTCCTTTCCGATCCGATTGGGGGTCCATTATGAGTAGCAGTTCGCCGATGTCCAGACGGATCCGTTTGAGCCATGGGGCTCAGAAGAGGGTCAGTGTAAGTCGCTCTCGGGAGAAGAGCAACTGACGAAAAATTGCAAGTGCCGGGGCTGGGAGTCAAACCCATGACCATCTGCATATGAAGCGAACGTGTGACCAACTACGCCACGGGCCCGACTGAAAATCTGTATATATACAGATAAATCTGTATATATGGCAACCCAGCCAAGCAACCTCTACAGCAGTATGAGACAAGCCCGTGCACAGAGAAGGCGTTTAGAGGGGTGGAACTCCTCCATCTGCTGAATTATTGTATACTATGATCCAATGGTGTAGCCAGGAATTAATTCTGGGAGGGGTTTTTGACGATCAATAATATCTTTTTTACTATTTGACACTTACATTTTGTAAAGAGCAATGTATGATGGGGGAATATATAATAAAATTCAGTTATAGTGCTAAAATTGCGGCGCAGCCGAAAAAAAAATTAGACATTTGATATTTTTATAAAATAACGAAGCAATATTTTCAAAATCGGTTTTCGTGCACATGTAGAGTATGGATCAAGATCAAGGCATCTCCTGATTTTTTTTCGTGGTGGAAAATGTTTTTCGTTTTTGCAGAAACCATTTTTGAATATTATTTCACAAAAAATGGTTTCTGCAAAAATGGAAAACTTTTTCCAACCCAAAAAAATTCAGAAGATACCTTGATACATGCTCTACATGTGCACGAAAACCGATTTTGAAAATATTGCTTCGATATTTAATAAAAAATCAAAAACCAAAAAAATGAGGAAATGCTTCCAGTTTCGCCTTAATACTGAAAATTTGCTTCACAAATTTTGGCACACTCTCTCCCCCGTGGCTATGCTACTGCTAGGATCCCCTCCGCCTATGCAGAGAAAGTGTCATTTTTGTTAACCTGTTTAATGCGAGATACTACTGAGTCGATACTGTAGAAGTGATCCCTAAATGAATTCCAGAAGAAATGCATGCAAAAATAACATAAGAAATTATGAGAGTATGTACCCAACACCCTTTTGAGCTTATAGGGCAATTACTCGGCTAATGTAGAGCATGCCAGTCCTGTGACAGAGCAAAGGAAGTAACAGTGCCTAGTGAAAACTCTAGAAGAATCTGAAGATACGTGAGGAAGTACATACCTTTTCCCTTTCACTCCTGGAATCACGGGAATCGAACCCGCTGGCTTCGGATTGGCGATCAAAGCCATATCCGCTATGCTAACTGGAGACCCTTCTGAAACCACTTAAACGCTCAAAAATGCCCTAGAACATCCCGAAACGCTTTAGAACATCTTAAAAACGCCTTTAAATGCCTCTGAAACTCCGAAGGAACTTCCATCCCTAAACTTATCAGAAATCTTGTGAGATCCACTAAATCTCTAGAAACTCTTTTAAAACCCATCTTGACATACCTCTGAAAATTCCATGGAAACAACCCTCCTCCCTCCTCAAATGAATGTGAAGCTTCCTAAACTCCCAGTGAACGCCTTGCAATGCACATTGGGGCAGAACGCTGTTTTGGACAGACAAAACCTCTCGATATCCATCCTAGAGGTTTGGTGTCTTCAGAGAAGAGTCTTGTAGGAGTTTTTTGCTTGAATATGATTACGCAATATTTGATCTAGATGAGTTGTAACTGATCTAGATACATTTTATCTTTCCATAGAAGCGTCTTAGAAGAAAACTTTCTTCTACAAAGTTGATCATTCTGCAACTTTTGATATTTCTTCCAAAAACACTTTGAAACCCGTTGAAACACCTTGGGACACCCTGAAACCCCCTGAAATCCCTCGGAAGTTCCACCGAAAGCCCCGTAAGGCCCGCGGGAACACTCTGAAATCTCTTGAAACTCACATGAATCTCTGAAAGCATGTGAACCCGCCTACGCTCCCAAGATCCACACCGAATTCCGCAGATGTCTTGACCTAAAACGTCTTGAAATGCCCTAAAACTATTATGAAACCCCTCCTGTACCTTTCATGAAAGCCGCTGAGCCCTTCGATATTCCAATACTTAGTCACTACTTCTACAATATTGCTTAACCCTAGTAGGATGTTGGAGTCAATACAACCCAGACAAGCTCACTGAACGTACACTACACTGTCGTGATGCGCTTAGCCGATGTCCGGTCATTTGGCCATCTGGCCGAATGCGTCGGTTGGCTGAATGCCGTTTGGCCGATTTACGATCAAAAGAATTCAGCTGAAGTTTATAACATTCTAACTGCCAATATGCTCCTCAGAAATATTTCCTTCTTTTAATCAAAGGTTATTCTTCCTAGTTTTTCCATTCAGGAATTGGCTGGCATTGAAACTGCCAATATTTTATCAAAGAATTTTCCATCTTTGGATCGTAGACTGTTCTTTCGAATAACTCAGATACGGAAAAAAGTGACATGGTCCCTTAAGTGCATTATTTATTTTTCGGCCAAACGGCATTCGGCCAAATGACCCGGAACCAATCTGGTGTCCGACTTTGTTGGAGAATTTCCTGAGGAATCTCCTCCAAAATTCCTGGGTTAAGTAGGCATGAACTTCTACAGGAATTCTAAAGGGCATTTAATTTATCCTTGAAGAAGTTTCTGAAAACACCGCAAAGGCAACTCCTGAAGGAAAGATGCCTGAAAGGATCACAAAACGAATTTTTCGAATTATCTAAGGTATTCCTGAAGGAGTCCATGAAGAAATCCTTCTAAAATCTCTGGCGATTTCTTTTTGAAACACTCCTGGAGCTCTGGAGGCATTTCTAAAAAGTTTTATGAATACATCTTTGGAGAAACTACTGTCAAATTAGAACAGGAATTCATAGAGAAACCTCTCCAAACATTCTTAGAGGTGGTATAAGAGGAATTCCAAGAGAAGTTCTTTTAGAATATCTCATGAGATTCTACCGGAAATTCCTGCTGGGATGTAAATTACATGAGTAAATGTCACGGACTACCTTTGAAAACTGCAAATGATATTCACGGTGAATATCATTTGGCATTTTTCAAAGGTAGTCCGTGACATTTACAATAAATATTCGAAAAATAGCGGTTTTCCGTTACTTTCTTGCAGAACTGGTCTAGCCGCACAAGTTTTTCATATGCCATATTCTCAGGTTCAGCTTCTAAACTGAGCTGTAGGTGGTTGAATTTTGAAATGACGAAATGAAATTTTCAGCACTGGATGTAATTTTTAAGAAATTTCTTCAATGATTATTCCATGAATTTCTCTTTATTATGAGATAATTGCTCCATTATTCCTCCAGTGATTCCATAGAGGATTTCTTCAAGGATTTCCCTACGAATCCCTCTTGGAATATGTCCAGAAATTACTGCTGGGATTCTTTCAGGATTTTCTACTAGGATTTCTCCAAAAATTATTTCTGAAATTTTTCAAACATTCCTTGCTTGAGTATTTCTTTCAATTCGTCTTGGGAGTCCTCCTGATTTTCTGGGATAATCTCCAGCAAAAATATTCTGAGATAGCCCAACCAGAATTTCTGGAGGAATCCAGCCAGAACTTCAAGGAGAAATCATCAGCATTCCCGAAGCAATCCATTCACAAATTCCTAAAGTATTCCCAGGAGAATTTTCTACAGAAAGACTATGAACAATTCCTGAAAAATCTCCATAGATATTTCTGAAGAAATCACAGCTGGAATTTCTTAAAGAATCCTTGGAGCTTTTACTTTAGGACTACTAGCGGGAATTTCAAGATATTCTCAGACGAATTACTAGAGAAATGCCAGGAGTAATCCGAGAAAGCTCTCAAGAAAATGTCTCAACAAAAAGAAAAATTTCTGGAGGAATGTTTGCAGACATTCTTCAAAGAATTACTGTAACAAATTTGCAAGAATCAGGAATCTCAGCTGTCCTAACCTTTGGAATTCTTGTAAGAACTTTACAGCAATGCAAGGATTCTTCCAGAATTTTTTCTTGAAATTTCTGCTGTGGTTAGGATGTTAAAGTTGAGAAGGCTACTCTGCTCCAGTTGAGGCGTTATGCCAAGAAACAGAAGTTTTATGAGTATTTACAAAATCAGTCGATTTTTGAGAAGCTAATATTAAAATATGACTTCCAATTTAAAAAAAATCATATCTCAAAAACTAAAACATACATCATGATTTTTAGATACAAATTTCCTGAAATCTTTGATCCCAAGACCATGAAAACGTGAAAAAAAAACTAATATAATTCTATTTTTATTGCACAAAAACACAATTTAGCCCCTCCAACGTATTTTTCCTAATCCCACTCCCGACAAATTCACAAAATGGGGAGTTCTTTCTTCGGAAGGGAAGTTAAGCGTGGATTCCGAGATGAACTAGCCTAGAGCTTAAAATACCGTTAATACAGACAAAGAAGAGAAGAGTATTTTTCTTGAAAACTAAAATTCAATGGCTATCAAACAAAAAAAAAGTTTAAAATCGGTCAACTGGTTCAAGAGTTATGATTTTTTTTTAGAATTTGTAATTTTGAGATCACTTGATTTTTTGGACCACTCTATCATAAAACTGGTCACCCTTATGACGAAATAAAAATATACGGGTCTAATTATTTTCGAAAAACAACAAACCCACAAAGTTTCACAACAATCGGAGTTGCACTATATCGCTTTTCTATGGAATGGTTGTATATGAGGGGCCCAGAATCAAAGGGGTGTAAGTAACCATTTTGTCGATTTTGAGCTGAGCATATCGAAAAATTCTTCAGATTTCAAGCTTCCAGGAACTTTTTTATGAATATTTTTACGATGATTAGAAAAAATACAAAAAATCGTAGAAAATTGGGTCGATTTTGAAACTCCATACATTTTGTATGGGATGAAAAATTGGTGAAAAACTTTAAACCTCAGTGGGTTTTTGTCACTTACACCCCTTAGCTTCTAACCCCCTAATATAAGCAGGGATTCTAACCCCGAATATAAGCAGGGATTTCTGCAGTGAAAGTCCAAAAAAAAACCTCGAGTGAAAACTTCCGAAAAATTTTTGGCTAAGTTCTTAAACAATGTGGTAGAAATACCGAGAAAAAAATCTCAAGGGTAATTCTCAAAGTAATCTCTGAAGGACCTTCAGATATTTCGGAAAAAAAACCAGACTGCCTCTCATGTGAACCTCCGGGAATATACCCGGGGAAATCTCCAGTAGAAACTCTGTGAAAAACTTCTGGGATGAACGTCAATCGTAAGTTTATTTGTGATTTGTTCAGAACTTCCATCTGGGGTTCTTCCAGAAGTTCTATCTAGGATTACTCCTGTTACACCTTACAGGGTTCCTCCAGAGATTCCTTTCTGGAATTCTCTAGAAAATCCTTCCGAGAATCCTCCAGAAGTTTTCTATGAAATTATTCTAGAAGTTCTTTCAGAGATTCCTTAACGAGTTTCTTTTAAGATTCCTCCAGAATATTTTATAAGTTCTCAAGTTTTTTTTAAGAAGAAACTATTGAAAGAATCTAGCTTGTGTAGAAATTTCCTACACAAGTGCTAGAGACTCCTCCAGGACTTCAGAGGATTCCTCCATGAATTTCTCCAGAAATTACTCTGGAGTTGTCTCCAAGCATACTTTTCAAATTTTTTTCTAGGAGTCTTTACTAAAATTTTTCTATGTGTTCTCTATGCATGCCTCAAGAAATTCCGTGGAAAATTCCTACTGGGATTCACTCAGTTCCCTGGGATTTCTTCGGATATTCATTCAAGGATTCATAAAAGAAAACCTACAGATATTTCTAAGCGGGTTCAAGTGGAGTTTTCTTTAGAAATTCCTTTGGGGATTCTGGGAATATCTCCAGAAACTTCTTCTGTCAAATTCTTGGAAATATCTTCAGAAATTTCCGTGAGGGATTTCTTAAAAATTTCTTACCTGGACCTTACCAGGAACTGCTTAAAAAATGTCTCCTGGGAATCCTTCAATTTGTCACAAATATTTGCTGGAAATACATCTGAGATTTTTCCGGGAATTTGAAGAACTTTCAAAAAAAAACCTGGACGAGATACCTCTAGAGATTCTTGGGACAATTTCTTTAAAAAATTCGGGACGATAAAGAACCTTCAAGCATTTTTCACAAATATTATTCGAAAGAATACCTAGAGCAATCCCTTGGGAGATACCCTCGAATTTGGAATTTCCAAGGAAAATTTCCTGTGAAAATTTCTGGGGACTGTTTAAGAAATTTCTCAAAAGATTTTTGGCTGAATCTATTCATTTTTTTTAAGTGTTCTCTTCAAGAATTTTCTTGAGAAAATCCTTCTGGGATTCTTAAAAGAATACTTATAGCGATTTCTGCGGGAATTCAACTAAACATTTTTACAGAAACTCCTTCAGGGATTCTTTTCAAAATTTATGCACCAAGTCTTTCTGGAAATTTTCCAGAGATTCCTGCAGAAATATGGTGAAAATCGTGGAAGTATGTACTCCAAAAATACCTCACCTCTGAAAATTCTTTAAAGAGATTCTTAAAATCTTTTGGGAAGATGGAAATCACTTAAGCAAATTCCTAAATACTCTCTTAAAGAACTCTTAGAGCAATCTCTGGAGAGATACTTGAAGAACCTTCTCGAGACACCTGTAGAGAAATTCCTGGTAGAATATCATTACACACTTCTGAATGAGTTCAGTAATTCCAAGAAAAGTTTCCTGGACGAATTTCTGGAGACTGCTTCAAAAATTTCCTAAAAGATTTTTCTCTGAATCTTTTTTATCAAAGTGTTTCTCTTCAAGGAAATTCTCGAGAAAATCCTCCTGGGCAGGGCGAAAAATTTTCTAGCATACACGCTGATGTTCATCGAGTGGCAATTTCCATTCAACTGCCTACATATTCAAAGTCAGGTGCTTGATACTCGTTTGTCAACTGAATGAAAGTCAATGAATAGTTGTAAACAAGTTACAAAGTTTTAAATTGCTGATAAAATTCAATTACATTTGATGGTGCTTTACACAGATCTTGTCTCATTTGATTATCGTGGAGTGTTTTTGGTGGGAATCGTGGCCATAAACGTAGGCAATTATGAAAATGTTTCTCGATCGGCTTCGGCAAGGATTCTTATTGAAGTTATTCCAGCGAGTCTGTCAGGAATATTTCCTGAAATTCCTTCAGAGATTCCTCCGGGAATAGTTTAAGGAATTTCTCCACGGATGTTTTGTAGAATTTCTAGTGAAAATCTTTTATGAGAATCCCCGGCGAACTCCTGGTGGATTTTCCGGTAGAACACCTAGAAGAATTTCAAGAGGACTTTCTGCAAAACCCTGAAGAAAAATTTTCGTACCTTAGTACAAACCCTAGCACTAGAACGCTTCACAACTCCTTTGGAATCTTCCTATCTGGATTTCCCTCGAAGCCCACCCAAAAATTATAAATTGAATATTGTTTCCCACACGTGCGCGAAAAGGTACATTTCTATTACAATCACACTTCCTGAGCAAAGTCGTAAACAACAAGACCACGAAACGTCAAAGAATTAGAACAATTTATCTAGAACCCGCCCTTCGCAATGCCCTATTCTTCACATTCTTCTTACAGAATCGTTTCGTTGAAATACTGCCAGTTAAACAAATATCAAAATAACTTACGGAAAAAGGAGGAATTTTACTTCAGCGCTCTACTTGGGAACAGGAAACTAACGTTTAGGGAGAAGTATTGCAAGATTTTTACGAAGGCATGCTGGGATGAATTTTTGAAAGAATCGCTGCAGGAACTGAATGCGGAAGAACAGTTTGGTGTAATTTCAAGAGAAATACTCGGACAAATTCTGAGAGCAAATGGGGAACGAAGTCTTTGGAGAAATAAGGAATTTCAACAAAAAACATGGTGGAATTCCTGGAAAAAACTTCTCTAAATGTACTTCACCGTGATTCACAATACCGTTCAATTACAACTACTATTAAAACACCGGAAATCTTCAAAGCACAATCCATGCCCCAATAGGTGCTCTCGCCATTCACCGGAAGAGCATTCACGTTTAAACTGACCGATCAGCAGCTGCTATGCAAAAGCACAGCAGTCATCCCTTAATGGAACGCGGTCAGTTCAGCTAAGTGCACCTCATTTACTTCACAAAGCAACTTTATTTTCCCCTTCCTGGCTGTGCATCCATACATGTGGGTGACTGACTATGGGGCTGTCCATTAATTACGTAAGGGTTTATAGGGGGAGGGGGGGTTTGAGAAATCTTACGCGCCATACAAAAATATTTGGCTTTCCATACAAAAAATCTTACAAGGGGGGGAGGGGGTGTCGAAAAATCGCAAAAATTCCCTTACGTAATTAATGGACAGCCCCTATGCAATGCATGCAACCACCACTCACTCCTACACTATCGATGCAGCGATAACAGCTCTCGCTTTCATCCGGTTCTGGTCCCTCTCGGAAACCGGAGTCCATTAAATTAAGTTTTAATACACATCGGCCAACAACAACTTGTTGTTGTTGTTGATGATGCTGGCCAAAGTGAGCAAACAACAAGCCCGAAAACTGCAGCACACCGGACATCTAGCCGTTAGGGTGTTCCGAAACTTTAAGCTAAAGCGGCTCCACAAACAACGAATATTACTGTGATACCATGATTTTTCGAACACGGACTACCCTACTACCCACAGCACCTGCAACATTCCTAATCACGTGGACTTACCTTCGCTTGGCAGGTCGCAGGTCGTGTTGGCGACCGTACAGTTGATGGGGAATCCGGCGCTGGTGCCGCCGCCGAGCCCGAGCGTATCGTTCGGTGGTCCAGTTCCATTATAGTTGTAAAAATATTCACCGAAATCCTCCAGCAGCAGCATAAAATTGCTTCCCCCTCGGTCCCGGTCGTCACCGCCCGGTCCCACCGTCGTGCTACCACCACCACCTCCGAGCAGACGCGTTTCATTGCGGTCCCCGTAGAAGGAGGACGACACCTGCACCTGGTATGCACCGTTGGCAACCGCAGCAGGGCTACCACTACTATTACTACCGGCACTACCGTTGGCACCACTGACCACCCCTTGGACCCCACTGTGATTCGCCGGCAGCCCACCGAACGCCGGGGACCGTCCCGGACGGCTGCCGGTCTCGTTAGGACCGCCGGGTGCTGAACCCTCGCTAAACAACCGAAAATAGTCCGGTGAATCCCAACCGGGGACCATCGAGTCGTTTACCGTCACCATCGCCGCGCAGGGGACCCGACGACGACAACGATGACGACGACGTGTACAGGATGAACGCGCTCAGGCACCGAAACACTACACCACCGGTCTACTTTTTTTCTTCGTCGTATTTTCGTTTTGTTATTTTTTCACTAGCGCTCGGTTTGTTTGCTCCACAGCCTGGATGGAAGAGAATAGAAAAATAAGAATTAGTTTTGATAATGAAACAAAAGTTGTACAGTAATATGTTTGTTAAAAAATGCATCAAATGACCGGTAAACATTGCAAATGAATCATTAGGATTAGGGATTGGCTCCGCCGAAGATCGTCCTAAGCACGCGTCGCTCGAAAACTACGAGTGCTTACAGGTCCTCCTCAAGCATGGTCCATGTCTCGTGCCCGCAGAGGACCACCGGTCTTATTAGCGTCTTGTACATGGTGCACTTGGTGCGTGATGAATTTTATTAGACCGCAGCTTCTTCTGGAGCCCGTAGTAGGCCCGACTTCCACTGATGATGCGCATTCGAACTTAACGACTCACGTTGTTGTCAGTCGTCAGTAAGGATCCGAGGTAGACAAAATCCTCCACCACTTCGAAGGTATCTTCGTCTATCGTAACATTACTACCCAGACGGATCCGGTCATGTTCGGTTCCGCCTACCAGCATGTACTTTGTTTTTGCGTTATTCACCACCAGTCCGACCTTTGCTGCTTCACGTTTCAGGCGGGTGAACAGTTCTGTCACCGTTCCAAATGTTCCGGCGATAATGTCCATGTCGTCCGCAAAGCACACAAATTGTCCGGATTTTGTGAAAATCGTTCCCCTGCTGAAGAATAGGCATGAGAGTCCATCACCTTGTCACAGTCCCCAGCGAGATTCGAATGTACTTAATAGTTCACCCGAAATTCGTACGCAGTTTTGCACACCGTCCATCGTTGCTCAGCTTCCCAGGAAAGCCGTTTTCATCCATGATTAACCATATCTCTGCGCGGTCGATACTGTCGTATGCCCCTTTGAATTCGATGAAGAGGTGCTGCGCTGATACCTGGTATTCGCGGCATTTTTGGAGGATTTGACGTACGGTGAAGATCTAATCCGTTGTCTAGCGGCCGTCGATAAAGCCGGCTTGACAACTTTCCACGAACTCATTCGGTTTAGGTGACAGACGACGGAAGATGATCTGGAATAGCACTTTGCTGCCTACAAAGTTTCAAAATAGTTATCTCTCTTAAGTTCTCACATTCCAAATGGTCGCCTTTGTTGTGAATGGGGCAGATTACCCCTTCCTTCCACTCCTGCAGTAGCTGTTCGGTTTCCCAGATCCTGACTATCAGCCGGTGCAGACAGGTGGTCAACTTTTCTGGGTCCATCTTGATGAGTTCAGCTGCGATACCATCCTTACCAGCTGCTTTGTTGGTTTTGAGCTGGTGAATGGCTTCCTTAACTTCACTCAGCGTGGGAGTTGGTTTATTTCCGTCCTCCGCTGCACTGGCGTTGTCGTTTCCTCCGTTGCCATGGGTTCCCGTGCCTATGTTCTCCACGCCGTTCAGGTGCTGATCGAAGTGCTGCTTCCACCATTCGATCACCTCACGTCCATCCGTCAAGAGGCTTCCGTCTTTATCCCTGCACATTTCGGCTCGCGGCAAGAAGCCATTGCGGGATACTTTGAGCTTCTGATAGAACTTCCGTGTTTCTTAGGAACGGCACAGCAGTTCCATTTCTTCACACTCCGCTTCTTCCAGGCGGCGCTTTTTCTCCCGAAAGAGGCGGGTCTGCTGTTGCCGCTTCTGTTTGTGACGTTCCACGTTCTGTCGAGTCCCTTGCTGCAGCATTACCACCCTCGCTGCGTTCTTGTCCTCCAAAACCGTTCTGCACTCTTCGTCGAACCATTCGTTCCGTCGATGGTGCTCTCTGCTGCATCGTTGATGGCTGCTTTCATTGTACTCCAGCAGTGTTCTAGAGGGGCCTCATCGAGCTCGCCCTTGTCTGGCAACGCGACCTCGAGATTCTGCGCGTATGCTGAGGCGACATCCGGTTGCTTCAGTCGCTCTTGGTTGTACCGTGGCGGTCGCCGGTACCGTACATCAGAACGTGGTCGATTTTAGATTCCGTCTGTTGTGGTGATCTCCAGGTGTAACGATAAAGGAGGTTGTGTTGGAAAAAGTTGCTACGTATGGCCATATTTTTGGAGGCGGCGAAATCGATGAGTCGTTGGCTGTTTTCGTTAGGAATCTGGCGGGCGCTGAACTTTTCAATCGTCGGTCTGAATTCTTCCTCCCGGCCTACATACTTGAGCGTTTAGGTCTCCTATGATGATCTTGATGTCGTGGCTTGGGTAGTGGTTTACTCGCGTTCGAGATACGCGTAAAATGCGTCTTTGTCAGCACTTCGTCAATAGGCTACCAACCGATCACGCGCCTCTGCATGTCGCCCATCACGATAAAAGCTCTTCGCAGCTTACGTGTGTTGCCATACCTCTGGTAGATGGTATGATTACCTATTAACGTTTACACCATGGATCCTGTCCAACACACCTCCTGCAGAGCTACGATGTTGAACCCGCGATCCTACTGTAGGTCGGCGAATATGCGGGAGCTCCGAATAAAGTTGAGAGATCGGCAGTTCCACGTACCGAGTTTCCAATCACAAGTCTTTGTTGTTCGCTGTTGCCGTTTTGGTTCGTATTATTCTGTTGCTGATTTTAGGGCCTGACACCAAGGGGCTGTTCATAAACCACGTAGACCAAATGTTGGTCATCTCAGCCTCCCTCTCCCCTCGTAGACTTTCGTTCATACAAACATTTTGAAATTTGTATGGAGCGTAGACTTTGGCCAGACCCAACCTCCCCCCTCCCCCAAAAAGTCTTTGTGGTTTATGAATGGGACCCAACCCCCTACTTTCCGGAGGACTATAGTGCACAGTTGAGCTTAGAATCCTTACCTGGTTTTCGGACGTTGATCAACCGCCGCTAACATGGGGATCAGATGCTGTTGTGAGCCGCTCATCCTGGAGAACAGACGCTCAGGTTTGCAGAAGCAAACCTCCTTCCCTGTCATCCTACGACCAAAGTTCCCACCGGAATTGGTTACTCGATCTTCCGTAAGGTTACTCGCGGTCGGGCCGGCGCCAAACGAAGGATAGGAGTTGCTGGGCAGAGGCTAGTGATCTCAATGAGATCTGTATTGCGTGAGTTACCCAACCTTTACCGTGCCAACCGAATCTAGCAACACAGAGCTTGAAAAGATGTGCAGAAGAGGGAGAGAAGACGAATCCACCCGCAGCCAAAGTTATCAAGAATGATTTTTTCGTGGACGACATGCTAACTGGAGCAAAGTCTGTGAAGAAAGGAATATGACTGTGCAAGCATGTGTTGACGCTGCTTGGTTTTTCTGGTTTCCACCTCCGAAAGTGGCATTCCAATCAGCCAGCGATCCTGAAGAACATTCCACGTCACCTGCATGGCGAGCGAGAGCTATTGAAAATTGACGCGTCAGCTACAGTAAAGACCCACTTAACCTGGGTTCCAGTAATACAGCGTATCGTACTGTCTGATTCCGCTCGTTTATTCGATCCGGTCTTGTAGGGCCAGTGATCGTTCAGGCACAGATGTTTTTTCAAGAACTTTGGAAACGGAAGTATTCTTTGGACGAACTGTGGAACGAGTACAAAACGAACTTGGATCGAATCGATGCAGTTTCCGTACCCCGCTGGATCGATCTGAAATTTTGCACAGTTGATATGGGACCAAATTGGAACTCAAAAAATATACAGGAGCTTGAGTTTTTCCATTTTTTGTATTTTCCCATATAAACCGTGTACCAGACTAATATGCACGCTTATCAATCTGAACTGGAAGAATCGACCCATGATCCTCAACCTGCACTATCTTTCATCAATCGGCCACCAACCGATCACACGCCTCTGCATGTCTTCTAGTTTCCACCTCCGAAAATGGCATTCCAATCAGCCAGTGATCCTGAAGAACATTCCACGTCACCTGCATGGCGAGCGAGAGTTATTGAAAATTGACGCGTCAGCTACAGTAAAGACCCACTTAACCTTCCAGTAATACAATCTATCATACTGTCTGATTTCGCACATTTATTCGATCCGTATGGTCTTGTAGGGCCAGTGATCGTTCAGGCGCAGATGTTTTTTCAAGAACTTTGGAAATGGAAGTATTCTTCGGACGAACCGTTGAGCGCAAGCGAAGATCTGCAATCACAGTGGTACGAGTTCAGAACAGGCTTGGATAGAATCGACGCAGTTTCCGTACCCCACTGGATCGCATTAAGCGATAATTTGAACTACGCGGATTCTGTGACGCCTCGGAAAAGGCGTACGGAGCGTCAATATACCTACGTTGCATTGCACAAGACGGAAAGGTAACAGTTCGGTTGGTAATGGCCAAGTCCAAGGTAGAGATGGGTAATCAGATCTAGAGCCGTTGAAAATATCCGGATCAGTGCAGTGAGCGAATGAACCGTGGCTCTGGAGAGAGCCGGATCACCCGTCTGCATGCCTCTGTACGAAAGACCCGTTAAAAGAACCGTTCGTTCTTCTTTGCATCGCTCTGGATTGCTTGCAACTCGTTCTCTCAGATTCACTCTCACTCTCTTGATGTGTTATGCCATACCTACCCGCATCTGCAGTACCTCTATGATTATCACCGAACAAAAAAAAAGTATAAAAAGTGTGAGTAAGTTTGGGTCGTTCGAGTCAGGTCGCCCAGGACAGTCGGTGCGCTCTTTAGATTTAGCACCGAGTCCGTTGTTTACGGACCGCATG
This sequence comes from Aedes albopictus, assembly GCF_035046485.1. NCBI lineage: Eukaryota > Metazoa > Arthropoda > Insecta > Diptera > Culicidae > Aedes > Aedes albopictus. The sequence goes on along the minus strand of NC_085138.1, from coordinate 86,411,800 downwards.
CGTGAAGTCCTCGCCACAGGACAGAACGCGGTTGGTAAGACTGTTGTGGTGAGGGTTCGGAGCCGCCGCTGTTAAGCTGTCGAGAGCCGTAATATTTCGAGGTGTAACACCGTTGCAGCTTGCCGAATGTTCAGTCTGGTGGAATGGGCCGACGTGGACCAGGAAGACCTGAGTGCTTGGCCGAAGATGAGTGGCAGTCCAAAACAAGAGTATGATTCAGTAATGTTGGAGCAAAAATCGCTGCACATGCTACCGTCCTGTGAAATCTTCGCTCGCCATTCGTCATTGCTGAAGCTAGTTCGATCAACCGCCTGGATACTTCGTTTTGCCAACAACTGCAGAACTAGAAATCGAGTCTGCAGACTAAGTGGAGTCCCAAATAAGAAAGAACATGAAGAAGCTCTGATCGCATTAGTGAAGCTGGCACAGTCGGCGTTTTTCCCAGTTGGCACAAGTGAAGCCTAGCTCGAAATTGTACACGAAGGATCCGTGTCTGCGAGATGGCCTAATACGCATTGGCGGAAGACTTCGCAATGCTCCAGTGTCGTTCAGCAGATCGCATCCGATAGTGCTGGACAGCAATCATCCATTGACGAAGCTTATAATGGTTGACTACCATCATAGACTGCTCCACGGAGAAGCGCATCTGATGTCATCCTGTATAAAGGAGAGGTTCTAGCCGCTGTCTGGAAGAAATTTTGCACGGAAGGCAGTGCATGAAAGCGTAACCTGCTTTAGAGCTCGTCCACGAACCCACGAACAGTTGATTGGAGAACTACCGATTGTTTTAAATGTTGAAACTTAAGGCGAAACTGGAAGCATTTTCTCATTTTTTCGGTTTTTGATTTTTTATTAAATAACGAAGCAATATTTTCAAAATCGGTTTTCGTGCACATGTAGAGTATGGATCAAGGTATCTTCTGAATTTTTTTGAGGTGGAAAATGTTTTCCATTTTTACAGAAACCATTTTTTTGTGAAATTTTGTTCAAAAATGGTTTCTGCAAAAACGAAAAACATTTTCCACTACAAAAAAAAATCAGAAGATACCGTGATCCATACTCTACATGTGCACGAAAACCGATTTTGAAAATATTGCTTCGTTATTTAATGAAAAATCAAAAACCAGAAAGTGAGGAAATGCTTCCAGTTTCGCCTTAAGGCGAAACTGAAAGCATTTCCTCATTTTTTTTGTTTTTTTTTTTTAATTTTTTATAAAAAAACGAAGCAATATTTTCAAAATCGGTTCTCGTGCACATGTAGAGTATGGATCAAGGTATCCCCTGATTTTTTTCCAGGTGGAAAATGTTTTTTTTGTTTTTGCAGAAACCTTTTTTATGTGGAATTTCGTTTAAAAATGGTTTCTGCAAAAACTAAAAACTTTTTCCATCTGCAAAAAAAATCAGGAGATACCTTCATCCATACTCTACATGTGCACGATAACCGATTTTGAAAATATTGTTTTTTCATTGTATAAAAAATCAAAAAACAAAAAGTGAGGAAATGGATCCAGTTTCGCCTTAAAGGAATAACATATTTATTAAGAACTAGCTGTCCCGGCAAACGTCGTACTGCCTGTCTACTGCTCCATAGGGACGTCTGTACTGTACTTCGCTAACATTAATGGAGAAGGCGCACGGGTCTGTCATCAGGACACGATGTATACACTTTGCTTGTTGGACATTGAATGAATGATTTTTATTAGTTAGAAAAGTTACACATTACCTGAGGAAAGAATAAAGCATGTTCACACGAATTAATGCTGCGTGGTCAATTCGAGCCGCGCATGGGGTGTTAGATGACATCGGCCGGTCAGGTAATCAAAAGTCTGCACGTTGTCGTTAAGCTAAGCATAATTCATTATTTCTCGTGGGAAATAATAAATTTGCGATGCAGAAAAAGATGTTGTGGAAAATTCCACTACACCTTCCCCCTAAAAGAAAATTATGGTATACAATAATAAATTTTCCGTTTATGCTTTGTTCTTACCTTTACAAATAATTTTCAGTATACAAATAATTTTTGTTTTGAGGGCTCTCTTCCCCTTTTTTTTTAGGAACGATAATTTTGAGTGTAATAAACAATGTATTTGTTGTCATTATCTTTTTTGTTCTAAAGGTTTAAATTTCGTAAGGCGCGTTTTATGAACTTGAAGTCTTTGTTGATTATTCTGGTTAAAGATTACTGCATTACAGTCCATTAGTTCTTTTATTGTGAATGGTCCGGAGTTTACTGCATCTAGTTTTTGTCTATTTTCATTTCTTAGATAAACTGTATCGCCAATTTGTAAATCTGTATTTTCAATTTTAGCGTTGAGTTGTGTAGTTCTTTTTGTTTTTGCTCGTACAATTGCTTCACGTACTCTTAAATGTGTGGTTTGAAGTTTGAATTTCAATTCTTTCTCATAAGCTTCGTAGTTATACAAAGGATCTGGTTTAATACAATAAGCTATATCAAATAAATTGCATGTTTTTCCAAATACTAACTGAAATGGCGTATATCCATGATCTACACATGGTGTTGTGTTGAAGCAGAAACTAAAAAATGGTAACCATTCATCCCAATCATTTTTGGTATCATTAGTAAAAATCCTCAAATACTCATTCAATGTTTTGTGGCTTCTTTCTAATGATCCAATGGTTTGGGGGTGATATGCACTGGCACAAGTATGTGTTATCTTAAGAAGTTCACAAACTTTATCGAATACTCCTTTATATTCAGTACCTTGGTCAGTTTTTATCGAAGATACTGGGCCAAATATCAAAATACATTTTTCAATAACTGCTTTTGCTATAGTTGTTGCAGATTTATCCGGAATGGGAACTATTATAATAAATTTTGAAAGATCGCATTGCATGGTTACTGCATAGCGATTGCCTTTATTTGTGTAGGTAAATGGTCCAACTGTATCAATTGAAAGTATATCAAATGATTTTGTAGGGGTAGTAGTTTGAACAAATTTTGTTTGAACTTGAGAATAATGTTTGTTTGTTTTACATAGTGTGCATGCTTTTACATACTCAGCTATGCGTTTTTTCATGTGAGGCCATGAATATAACGGTCTAAGCTTTCTGTACAATCGATTTGTACCTAAATGTCCTCCGATAGGAGTTTCATGATGTAGATTAAGAATTCTCAATATATCATCTTCATGTGTCACTAGTTTTGGTCTTTCGTATATCAATATGGTGGCATCCCTAAGGATGTTATTACCAATGTCTTTAAATGAGTTTATATCAATATGTTGGAATATTGTATCGTTCTTTGCGATTGCTATCATTTTACTCAAAAATCCTTTTGATTCTCATTTGTTTTATGGCTGGCCAGCCTTGTATTTGTGGATTTCTGGATTTTATTCTCCAATATTTTAAAAATTTGCTTCAAAGCTTCTTCCTTTTCATGTTCTGTTGTTAATTTGAGATCTAACGCTAGAGTTAGTCTCGGATTATAATTCTTCTTTGACAGCACCATCGATAGTTTTGATGACTGTGGATATTTAATGAATGATAGTTTAGATAGTTTGAAAGCATCTGAATTATTGAGCGCTTCATATACATGAAGTTGATCAGGCTTCTGCATCTGAGACTCATTAATTGGTTGGCTTGATATATTTCTTGTCATTGATCGTGTAATGACATACATCTGTTTTAACTCATCCATGTCAAGCGGGACGCGAGAAAATGCGTCTGCTACGATGTTTGATTTACCCTCTATATATTCAATGGAAAAATCATATTCTTCTAAATCCCATCTCATCCTAATGAGCTTTGATGATGGGTTCTTCATTGAAAAAAGGTAAATTAACGGACGGTGATCCGTTTTAATTACAAATTTTCGTCCATATAAGTACGGGCGAAAATATGAAACAGCCCAGTGAATTGCTGTTAATTCTTGTTCAATCGTTGATTTATGTGATTCGCCTTTTGTGAATGCTTTGCTGGCAAACGCAATTGGCTTCTCTACACCATCGTGTAATTGAGCAAGAACAGCACCACATGCAACTTTTGATGCATCAGTTGTTAATATGAACTGCTTTTGGAAGTCTGGAAATTGTAGAACGTTTGGTGATAATAAACTTTTTTTTTAACATTTCAAAAGCGTTTTGGCACTCTGCGCTCCAAATAAATGTTTCATTTTTTCTTAGAAGTTTGTTTAATGGATTGCAAATATTAGCAAAGTTTGGAATGAACCGACGATAGTAGTTGCAGAAGGCAACAAATCGACGTGTTTCATTAGGGGTTTTTGGCACAGGATATTTTTCTATAATTGAATATTTTGCTTTATCTGGTTGTATCCCCTTGTTAGATATATGATGTCCTAAATAGGTTACATCACTTTTGAAGAAATGACATTTTGGCAGATTCAGTTTGAGATTATATTTTCTCAAGCATAAAAATACTTCACGGAGATTAGATAAATGATGATTTATCGAACAACCGATGACGATGATATCATCGATATATAAAAACGCACATTGAGGAGGAAGTCCGCATAGAGCGATCGACATCATCCTCTGAAAACTGTTTGGACTGATACGGTAATCTATTAAACTCAAAGTGTCCTTTACTTGAAGAAAAAGCAGTAAATTTTTTGCTTGCATCTGTCAGCGGAATCTGATGAAATCCTGACATTAGGTCGAGCGTTGAAAAATATTTTGCTCGTCCCAACTGGTCGAGAATCTCATCGATTCTAGGTAATGGGAATTTATCTGGGGAAATGTTTTTATTTAGTTGGCGAAAATCTATAACCAACCGCCATTTTTTATCAGTTTCTGATTTTTTGGCACTAATAATATAGGGTTGTTGTAGGGCGAAGTAGAAGGTTGAATTATACCATCGTTTAGCATTTTGTTTATTTGGTTATCTATTTCTTCTTTTTGAGACTCAGGGGTCCGATAATTTTTTATATATACTGGTCGTGAATCGTTGAGGCATATTTCTTGTTTATAGAAATTGTTCACGGATAAAACATCATTTTTAAGTGCGAAAATATCGTTGAACTCCTCACACAGTCGTTCAAGTTTTTCTTTAATTTTTGGATCAATCTTCGGATCCATATTTAATTCCTTCAATACTAGCTTGCTACGTTCTTTAACTTTATTCCATGGTTTTTCTAATGAATTTATTTTATATTCATTTAAAGGAACCATTTTTGGTACAAACTTAGAACATACCTTTTTCGTTTCATTAGTAGTATTAATAATTTTCATATAAGCATTTTTATTACTTATAATACCATTTGCACAAAACACACCTGGCTGTATTTCTTCTGCAATGGTAACGTTGTCTACAATATTGTGTACATTGATTCGTCTTATCACCTCACATCGAGGTGGAATTATAAAATTACCTTCCAATTCATTGGTGATTGGTACTTGAATAACATTATTATTTATTTTAACAGACAATAAAAAGGAATCGTAATCTATGTTACACCTATATTTACAGAAAAAATCTCTTCCCAAAATCCCGTCTGTGGGAATTGGAAAGTTGTCCTCCACAATTTGGAAATTTTGTGGTAGTGGCGTATCATCTATTACTATATTTGTAATAGTATCACCTAAAGTAGATATTTTTCCACTTCCAATTCCTGTTATTTCACATTTATTATTTGGGAAATAAATTTGGGATGGTTTAATTTTATGTGCTTTGATGACTGAAATTTCAGATCCACAATCTACCATTAACGAGCACTGTGTACCAGATGCTTCAATCATCAAGCATACAAAGTTAGAAGCTGATACACTTATTGCGTACGCTCCCCCAACGGTTGTCCTAAAAAATGTTGTACATTATTTTGACCTTGAATCTGTGGAGCGACTAAAGTGTCTGCCTGTTGATGTACGTGCCCAGTTGAAATGACCCTGACCTGTTCATGTTGCTATGGAGGAAACTCAGTAGCATAAAACACTCTTGAGCTACCATTTAACTGATTATTTGAGTTGTTTGGACCATAATTTCTGTAAAACTGATTTTGGCCATTACGAAAACCACCTCTGCGATGAAATCCTCTACCGCGGGAAGTGAATCTTCCGCGATTTCCATAGAAATTTGTTGGCCGGTTGTTTGGTGTCCTATATCCATAATTTTGTTGATAACCACGACCATTGTTGGGGTATCGGTGATTTTTCCTTTCATTAACATTAGCATGCAAAATTGATGCTGTAGATCCTTGGCTTGTTTGCTCATTTTCCACCATAACATTCAGGGCTTCTTGTACCGTGGTAAATTTGCCAACTTTTAACATTATTTTAGTTTCAGAATTGTGTGAATTTGAAATTAGCGTCTGTATCGCTTGCTTTTGGGCCAATTTCTTAGCTACATCTCCTGGAACTTGCTCTCGAATGTACGCTTGAGCAAGGTTTTCACAAAGATTTTCGACATCTTTTGAAAAATTTACCATATCATCAGTTTTCTTTAATTTCAAATTTTTCAAATTGGCTGCGGCTAAATCGCATGATCCGGTTTCGCTACAATTATCCTTAATTTTCTGGATAATTTCATCTAAAGTTGCAGGAGCTACAGAGAATAAATCTCTTGCTCTTCCTGTCAATTTCGTAAGTACCAATTGTATTGCACTCGCGTGGTTTGCCTCTGCCACTATCGTTTTAGTTAATTCCACCGCATCTATAAATGATTTTGATCCTGACGGCTTACCGTCGAATGCTGGAATCAACTGCGCTAGCTGCGCAGCAGTAGCAATATTGAAGGCCATTGCTGTGTTTGGAGCGATGGTCAAAGGCTGTGTAGAATTTGAACGTTTCTTATGTTTAGAATGATGATGAGGGGATTTGCGTAGATTCTTTCTTCTTGTGCCTAACAGCAACTGCGAACACAATACCGTAGTCTTAGCAACGCGTTTCAAACTGTGTCTACTGGACGAATTTAAATTATTTTGTATTTTGTTTTCAGCAATTTTTTGATTAACAATTTGTTGTATTTCGTAATTAAAGAGACGCGAGTTTTTACATATATTAGTAAAAACTGTTTCCTCCAAAATCGCACAATTTTCCTTTAAAAATGCTTCTATTTCGTTGTACAACGCAGTGCTTATGTCAAGTTTTGCTTGCAAGGTTTTGTCCGAAATTTTATTATGTATGGACTTTTTCAAGTTTGAATGAAGCTTTTTTAACTTTTCGAACTGATTCATTGATAATATTATTCAAATTATAAGAAACTGACGATTGCTTTTCAAATTATTAGAAAGGAAAATCCATTACCTGAATGTAAACTTGAATGGTATCACAACGCACAATTTTTAAATTTTTGAACTATTTCATTTATAATGGTACTTAGCTTTACTGTCAGCTGGAACGGCATCCCGTGGTGCATGAGCTGCAAACAACTATCATCCAAGTTGCCATTTGTGCTAGCGAAACCGGATCATGCGATTTAGCCGCAGCCAATTTGAAAAATTTGAAATTAAAGAAAACTGATGATATGGTAAATTTTTCAAAAGATGTCGAAAATCTTTGTGAAAACCTTGCTCAAGCGTACATTCGAGAGCAAGTTCCAGGAGATGTAGCTAAGAAATTGGCCCAAAAGCAAGCGATACAGACGCTAATTTCAAATTCACACAATTCTGAAACTAAAATAATGTTAAAAGTTGGCAAATTTACCACGGTACAAGAAGCCCTGAATGTTATGGTGGAAAATGAGCAAACAAGCCAAGGATCTACAGCATCAATTTTGCATGCTAATGTTAATGAAAGGAAAAATCACCGATACCCCAACAATGGTCGTGGTTATCAACAAAATTATGGATATAGGACACCAAACAACCGGCCAACAAATTTCTATGGAAATCGCGGAAGATTCACTTCCCGCGGTAGAGGATTTCATCGCAGATAGACAGACAGAAATTCATTTATATATATATATATATATATATATATATATATATATATATATATATATATAAGTTAGACGCTGGACTTCGGAGTCGGTGTTTTTAAAAAAGGGAAAAGAATAGTTGAACCGCACTGGTTGACTACTGAGTAAAGACTAATTGCCGTTTTATTATTTTAAGCTTACAAAGGCCTGGCTAGGAAGAGGAATGGTTCCCTGGCTAATTTACCTTATGCGTAATTGGATCGCGTCGTCCGGTGGCGCGATGCTGACATGCTGGTTTCGGTAAAGTTGAAGACAGGTGTGGATTCCGTGGAAACTGCTGATCTTGCTCATCGTCCGTTGTGTGGCTCGTTCAAAGTTGCTAGCGATGTTGCTAACTGTTGTTGTTGTTGTTGGATGTCCTCTAGTTGGCTAAGGGCTTCTTCGGAGTTGGGGCAAACTGATGCGATAACTTATATATATATATATATATATATATATATATATATATATATATATATATATATATATATATATATATATATATATATATATATATATATATATATATATATATATATATATATATATATATAAGTTACGAGCAACCCGTTTCCACTGACCACAATTAAACCGTTACCACCGATCATGCCGATATTCGTCAATAAGCCACTTTCGCTATCCAAGCCTGAGACGCAATCATCATGAGTCAACATAAACATTCATTCGCCGGAGCACCATTGCAGCCGAATCGCACCAAACATAAACATCCACCCGCACGCACATCATACGACGTAGAATCATCGTCATAGCTGTGGCGCACCATATTTTTCAAGTTCAAGTTCAGTTAGGTTAGATCAGGAATAATCATGATCGATCGGGAAGTGTTAGTTTATAAAAACTGATTCGCACAATACAGAAGAAAGAGTCTTCAGCTGAAACTGAAGTGGCGCAGTCGTAGTTTTTTAAAAACGCCGAAACCCCCTCGGGTATCATAATTGTCGCAGTGTCGGTAGGATACCGCTTGCAGTGATCAGTGATTAGTGAGTTTTTTCGGGACAATTCCCATCAGCGAGTGCATATCGTCGATTAGAAGAAAACTTCATTTCACCTGGACACGGCGGGAACCGAAGACCACGGCAAACACCGGACACACAACGGGCGCATACCGAAGTGCAACGGGAACCCACAGCCAGGTCGGAAACGCGACGGACGAACACCGAAGTGAGGACCGAAAAGGATTGTGGTAAGTTAAGTGTAATTTTAAGAGAAAAAGAAGAATTATTATTGAAAAGTTATTATCAAAGATTATTATCAAAGAAAAATTACCAAAGAATCATTATCAAAGAATTTTAAAAGTGAAATAAATAATAAAAGTGAACCAAATAAAAAGTGAATCAAAAATTTTTAAAAGTGCAAAAGTTAATAACCAAAATTAATCTTTTAATCCATAAGTGTATTTTTAAGTGTGTTTAGATATTTTTAGTGAGTGACAACGATGGCCAGGTACGACGGAAACCGTGATTTATTGGCCGCAGAAAATGAAGCGCTACAGGCACAACTAGAACAAGCCGCTGCAGACATGGTTGAGCAGAACCGTCAGGTAATTGAACTACAACATCAATTAGCTGCTGGACGAGATGTGCAGAATCAACTTGATAATGCTTTATTGCAAATTAATCAGAAAGATCAACAAATTGCAAATTTGAGAGCCGCTACTTTGAATAATTTCAGTGATGTGGAATCTATTTTGAAAAGCTTGCAGACTCCACAAATTTTGAGGGATTTTCCATGTTTCACTGGGGATCCTGTTAAATTGCATTCATTTATAAAATCTATTGACAAGTTAATGCCAACATTGGAGCGTGCAAAAGGAACACCTGCATTTGATGTTTGGATGCATGCTATTCGATCTAAAATTACGCATGATGCGGATGCCGCGCTTGAATTATATGGTACTGAAACTAACTGGGATGATATTAAAAACACCCTGATTACTCATTTCAGTGATAAAAGGGATGAAATTTCTCTTACTAGAGACTTGTTTAAACTGAAGCAAGGGGATTCAGTTCAAGATTTTTATAGAGACGTATCACATTCTATTTCATTACTAATCAATTTGTTACAGGTAAACGAAAAGGTAAGTGTTATCATAGCTGCGAAGAAACAGTTTTACCAAGATCTAGGTTTAAAAGTTTTCTTGTCGGGACTTAAAGAGCCTCTTGGACCAATTATTAGAGCTCAAGCACCCAAGACACTTAAGGAAGCACTCAGACTTTGTCTTGAAGAGGATAATTACAATTATGTGAAAAATCCATTCCAATCAATATCAAAAACTTCGAATCCAATTTCTTTACCACCAAAGCCAATGCAAAAATCTTTCCAATTTCCACCACCAAGACCATTCAATTTTCAGAAACCTCCGCAATATCAAAGACCTTTCCAATTTCAACCAACACCTCGACCTCAATTTAATAATGGACCACGTCCATTCCAATTTAATACGGCTCAAAGACCTTTTCAATTTAGACCTTTCCAACAAAATCAATTCCAAAGACCATTCCAATACCAAAGAAATCCGTTTATGTCAAACACATTCCAAAGAAATTTCCCAAAACCACAACCAAAGCCGACACCAATGGAAGTAGACCCTTCTCTCAGCAAACAGGTCAATTACATGAATCGACCACATTATCAGGTAGAAGAGTTTGATGAATGTTTTGATTATCCCGATTACAGTGAACCGTATTATTATCCTGAATACTCAGAATATTCACCATATCCACAATATTCAGAATATCCAGAATACTTAGACTATTCAGAATATTTTGATGCAGATCCAAATCAATCACAAGTTCAAAACAATAATACAAATTTACCAAAAATTACTCTACCAGCAATCAAAGAATGTGAACAAAATAATGTTCAAGTTGATGACATAAATTTTCGCGAGCGAACGGAAAACGGGCACCCAACATGAATAATTTTATTCCCTATGTTGAAGTTGACACTACTAAAGGTCCACTCAAATTTTTAATAGATACTGGAGCCAATAAAAATTACATTAGCCCCAAACATGTTAATCAAGCTAAATTTACAGATCCATTAACAGTTCATAATATTAATGGAGTTCACACAATTAATCAGTCTGTACATTTCAATCCATTTTACAAAATTCCAAATACCCAAAAGTTGCAATTTTATGTTTTTGATTTTCATCCATTTTTTGACGGACTAATCGGTTATGAAGCTTTGCAAAACTTGAAAGCAAATATCATTACAAGTACAAATGAACTACAACTTCCCTCTGGAAATATTAAAATGCTACGTAAATATCCATGTTCTACACAGGTACAACTTAACGCAAATGAGACAAAATTTATCCATTTCCCTGTTAATTTTGAAAAAGGTGATTTCTTTGTTTCTCATGATACTCAAATTCATGATTCAATTTTTGTACACGCAGGATTATACAAAGCAGAAAACAATCATGCTTTTCTAGCAATAACAAATCATCGGAATAACCCAATTCAAATTGAAATTTTTAAACCATTTGTTTCTGAGTTGAATAATTTCGAATCACAATCTTACCCACATCCAGTTAGACCAATCAATCGACAGTTATTTAATCAGTTAAGATTGGATCACCTAAACTCCGAAGAGAAGCCAAAACTTTTAAAATTAATTGCAGACAACCAAGATGTATTTTACTTACCCGGAGAAAGTTTAACATTTACAAATGCTATCAAACACAGCATTAAAACAAAGGATGAAATGCCAATTTATTGCAAATCATATCGGTACCCCTTCTGTCATAAAGATGAGGTACAGAAGCAAATTAATGAAATGTTAGAACAAGGAATTATTAGACATTCTATAAGTCCTTGGACATCACCAGTTTGGATCGTTGCTAAGAAAATGGACGCATCTGGACTGAAGAAATGGAGACTAGTAATTGACTATCGTAAATTGAACGATAAAACTATTGATGATAGATATCCTATCCCAAATATTACCGATATTTTGGATAAACTTGGAAGATGTAATTATTTTACCACATTAGACTTGGCGTCTGGATTTCATCAAATTGAAGTTGAAGAATCAGACATTCCTAAAACAGCTTTTAATGTTGAAAATGGACATTACGAATTTTTGAGAATGCCTTTTGGACTCAAAAATGCACCGTCTACATTTCAAAGAGTAATGGATAATATTTTACGTGAACATATTGGCGTAAGATGTTTTATTTATATGGATGACATTATTGTGTTTTCCACAAGCCTACAAGAACACCTTGATAACTTACGGAAAATATTTAATACATTGTCTAAATACAACATGAAAGTACAATTAGACAAATGCGAGTTTTTACGCAAAGAAGTTGCTTTCTTAGGACACATCGTATCTACAGATGGTGTTAAACCTAACCCTGAAAAGATTTCAATTATTAAGAATTGGCCTTTACCTAAAAATGAACGGGAACTTAGAGGTTTCCTAGGAATTTTAGGGTACTATAGAAAATTTATAAAAGATTTCGCAAAAATTGCAAAACCTTTGACAAATTCCCTTCGAAAAGGTGAAACTATAGTTCATTCAGAAGATTTCGTGAAAGCATTTCAAAAGTGTAAATCAATTTTGACAAGCAGTGATATTTTGCAATATCCAGATTTTGATAAATCATTCATTCTCACTACTGATGCATCAAATTTTGCCATAGGCGCAGTACTCTCACAAGGACCATTGGGAAAAGATAAGCCAATAGCCTTTGCCTCACGTACTTTAAATAAAACCGAAGAAAATTATTCTACAATAGAAAAGGAACTCTTAGCTATTGTATGGGCTTGCAAACATTTTCGTCCATATTTGTACGGAAGAAAATTCATTTTATACACAGATCACAAACCTTTAACATACAGTTTAAATTTGAAAGAACCAAACCAAAGATTAATTCACTGGCGCTTAACTTTGTCAGAATTTGACTATGAAATTCGATATAAACCAGGCAAACAAAATGTTGTAGCCGACAGTTTATCAAGAATATTCCAAGAAGTGAACATTAATGAAGATGAAACATCGTCTAGTAATGACACTATGCATTCAGCAGACACAGATGATTCAGAACTTATACCGTGCACTGAAATTCCGATTAATTATTTCAGTAATCAAATTATTTTGAAAATAGGAAATGAAGAAAGCAATATTTATGAAGAAGTTTTTCCACGAGTTTATAGACGAACTATCACCAAATTTATTTTTGGAGTACCTTTCATAATTAAAATATTCAAGGAATACATGGATACAAGACGTACTAACTGTATTCTTTGTCCTGAAAATGTTATCAATATCATTCAATTTGTTTACAAAAACTATTTTAGCAGATGTCGCACTTTCAAAGTAAAGATATCTCAAACGATGCGTATCGACGTTCGAACCGAAGTTGAACAAGATACTCTTATTGAAAACACTCACGAGACTTCACATCGTGGTATTTTAGAAAATCTCTGTGAAATACGGAATAGATTTTTCTTCCCTAAAATGAAAAATAAAATACGAAAATACATTATCCTTTGTGAAATTTGCAATAAGATGAAATACGAACGAAAACCATATAAAATCAAACTAGGTGAAACCCCAATACCAAAACAACCTCTTGACATTATTCACATAGATATTTTCATATCACAACCAAACTTATTTCTCTCAATTGTAGACAAATTGTCACGATTCGGATTTTTAATTCCTATCAAATCAAGAACTACAATAGACATTCGAAAAGGTTTGATAAAATTCATTTCTCAATTTGGATCACCAAAGTTAATTGTCTCAGACAATGAACCAGCGTTTAAATCAATTGAAATTCGTGATTTGTTAAACAATCTCAACATACAACAATATTTTACACCAACTAATTACAGTGAAGTGAACGGAATTGTTGAGCGGTTCCATTCTACCTTAAGTGAAATTTACCGATGCAACAAACATAAATACGAAAACCTCTCCAGTAAAGAAATGTTTCTAATCGCATGTAGTTTATACAATAACGCAATTCACACCTCAACAAAATTAAAACCACGTGAAGTATTTTACGGAATAAAAGATGGTGAAGAAAGACCACTCGATCGTGCACAACTCATAGAGTACCGAGATAAAATTTATGATGAAACAATTACTAAAATAACTTCCACTCAACAGGAACAGCATAAATACCGGAACGCTTCTAGAGAAGATCCACCAGCTTTAGAACCAGATCAACAAGCATTCAATAGACGACAAGGAATTAAAGCTAAAACCAAAGAATGGTTTGAAAAAGTCAAAGTAACCTCGGATAGAAATCAAACTTACAAGGACGATAAAAACAGAAAACTCCATAAAACTAAAATGCGTCGTATCAGAAAATAAATTTCATATTACTTTTTCTTTCTCGTTTTAGATTTCATCATGGAAACAACAACACTTCTCTTGTTTTTAATATCTTTTAATTGTATGTTACAACCCATTCATTGTACTATTCAAATCATGGACCTTAATCAAAACCCTGGATTATTGGCTTTAACAGCAGGAGAAAGCTTTATGAAAGTCGGTGAACATAGAATTTACCATACTATTGATTTTGATTTATACGAACCCACTTTCACAAAGTTGAAATTAATAACCAAGGAATTAAGAAATTATGGAAATTTTACAGAATTGAACGATGTTTTATCTACAAAGCTCTTCAATCTCAAAAACCTCTATTTTGGACTACAAATGAAAACTAGACAAAAACGAGGATTGATGGATTTTGTAGGTACAGGAATCAAATTTTTAACTGGAAATATGGACCATCAGGACTATATCGATATTTCACGAGATTTAGATGATCTTACAACAAAAAGTAATCAATTAATCAGAGAAAATAATGAGCAAAGAAAAATAAATTATGATATGCAAGATAGAATCAATAGGTTGATTAAACAGATAAATAATCAGCAATCACTCATAATGAACGCTATAAATAATAATCAATCAGGAAGCCTACAGAAGCAAATTAAAATATTGGAAAGCATTATTAATGTTAATATTCAATTGGATCATCTTATCTCTCATTTTAAAGATATCTCTGAATCTATTCATTTAGCAAAGGTAAACATTATTTCGAAACATATCTTGCAACCCGATGAATTGTCATTCTCGATCGATAGATTAGAAGAAAATGGAATTGTAATTCATAATTTTGAACAGGTATATGATTTCTTAGAAATATCAGCTTTTTACAATATGACAAAACTTGTTTTTGTAGTTAAAATTCCATCTTTGCAGAATCATACTTACAGTCGTTTGATTTTAGAAGCTTTGCCAATCGAAAATAAGATTTTAAATTTGCCCGCCAGCACAGCTATGATCAGCAACAACGAGACATACTTTATTACGAAGGAATGCCGAAACATAGAAGAATATCGCATATGCAATCAGAAGGATTTATTGGATTTAAGCAATGACACCTGTTTTACACACTTACTTCGAGGTATGACCGGTAAATGCACTTTTAAAATGTACAATCAACAAAAAGAATTTAAACAAATAACTAATAATCATATTATTGTCAAATCGAAATCTCCCGTAAATATTAAGTCAAATTGCGAAATAACAAACAGAAACCTAACTGGCTCGTATTTAATAGAATTTCGCAATTGCAGTATAATTTTAGACAGTACAAAATTTGAAAATACCGAAATATTCAAAACAGAGATGCCGTTGATAGTACCATTAGATGGTTTACATATTGAAAAGCAGATTATAGAAAGTTCAATTGAAGATCTGCAAATACAAAACCGAAATCATTTGGAAACCCTATCGACAAGTCATCAAATTCACCATTATTCCTCAATAAGTTTGTCGGTATTCAGCATTCTGGGAATTATAACCCTTATCATTTTGTACAAGGTCAAAACCAAAAACGTCAACATTAATTTCCGCAGAAAACCATTTTTAGAAGAAGTATCAAACAACCAAGCCAAAGATGAGTCATCAGAATTGCGAGAGATTTCATCATCCCCAAGAATACAATCAACACTTTTGTCGACCCGGGACGTCTCGACTTCACGGAGGGGAGTAGTTACGAGCAACCCGTTTCCACTGACCACAATTAAACCGTTACCACCGATCATGCCGATATTCGTCAATAAGCCACTTTCGCTATCCAAGCCTGAGACGCAATCATCATGAGTCAACATAAACATTCATTCGCCGGAGCACCATTGCAGCCGAATCGCACCAAACATAAACATCCACCCGCACGCACATCATACGACGTAGAATCATCGTCATAGCTGTGGCGCACCATATTTTTCAAGTTCAAGTTCAGTTAGGTTAGATCAGGAATAATCATGATCGATCGGGAAGTGTTAGTTTATAAAAACTGATTCGCACAATACAGAAGAAAGAGTCTTCAGCTGAAACTGAAGTGGCGCAGTCGTAGTTTTTTAAAAACGCCGAAACCCCCTCGGGTATCATAATTTATATATATATATATATACTGCCGTGAATCGCAAGTCAGTCCCATCTGAATTTTGGGCAAAATTGAGTTAATGATAGTTTTCGATCTTTCTTCGGATGGTCTTTCAGCTGTGTGAATAAAATTATATAGTTTGTTCAGTAAAATCGAAAAACAACATCAAGTCAGATTGTCCCATAATGAAAAGTAATCGCAAGTCAGTCCCATTACGAACTTATGTACCCTGCAGTACAAAATCGGATACTGTTTTAGCCAGAGTTATATTTTTCGCAGCTACGTTTTTACGTTTGAAACATCTTGTGAAAGTTTCATGATAATCGCAGTAGTATTCAATTTATTGCGATTTTTTGAAATTTCACATAAAAATCGAATTATAAAACTTCAGAGTCCATTTTCTAAATGCCTACTTTTTACATATGGGACTGACTTGCGATTCACGGCAGTATAGATGACACGGAATGAGGAAAATATTCAATAAATGTTTAAAACGTCAAAAGTTTTTAAAATAATGTTACTTCAAAGAACAGTCTATACTGGGCAGATAAACGAATAAATTTATAGCAGTTACAACTTTCGGCCTCAAAACTATTCGGCCGAACATCCATATGCTTAACGTCAAAGACACATTCTACGGGCCCCGTATCATCAATACCAATTTTTCAAAGCTGAATTATGGCATATTTGACATTTTTATCACATTTTACGTTACTTTTGCCATCCAAAAATGTATTCGACATGATATTAGTGTGACAATAAATATAAATTGAACGACGATTAAGATTAACATTAAAATCGTGATTTTAAGTATTTTAGGCACGCTTTTCATCCAAACTGTCGTATTTTAAACACCAACACACTGATTTTTCGCCGGGGCCCGTGGCGTAGTTGGTCACACGTTCGCTTCATATGCGGATGGTCATGGGTTTGATTCCCAGCCCCGGCACTTGCAATTTTTCGTCAGTTGCTTTTCCCCCGAGAGCAACTGACACTGACCCTCTTCTGAGCCCCATCGCTCAAACTGACCCGGATACCTGGACATCGGCGAACTGCTACTCATAATGGACCCCCAATCGGACTGGAAAGGAACAACGACCATCCATCATCATCCTTGTGCTCATCATTCTACTAGGTATAAAGTAGAAAAAAGTGAAAGCAGCAGAAAGGCAACCAGTTCGATAAAGTAGAATAGAATCTAGACGCTGTACAAAATGTAAGTGCAGCTGTCAATTGAAATTGCTCACGTAGTGCCCCAGTGGACAATAGAGCTGTAAATTAGGTTAAGTGATTAAGAATAAAAAAAAAAACACACTGATTTTTCAAAAGTCTTCCATTATTTGTAGATAAATGTTTGAAGATTATTTAGCATAAACAGATTTTTAATCGAAAGACTTTACAACTCTGAAATGTGGCTGATCATAGTATGAGTTTTTATTGCGTTGTGACGTCACGAAAAATCAACATTTTCAAATTTTATTCAAATGCGAAAAACGTTACAAATATAAATTATGTAAGCTCTTTGTACTCGAGAAGATCTTTCAAATGAGACTAAAAGAAAGAAACTCGGTTCACGGAAGCCTGAGTTTCACCTGTTTGAAGTTTGCGTTGTAACGTCACGGAAAAAAGTTCAGTGGAAAAGACCAAATCTTTCTGGCTTGGACGGCTTCTGAATTGGACAAACGTAGTTCTATACTCAAAACAGTTTCGTACTCGTTGTGTATGAGCTCTTTTTCAAGATATCGTTTATAAATTGCCCGTTCATAAACTACGTAGACTTTTGAAGGACGGGGGAGATGGTGTTTGGCCAAAATCTACGATGTAATTGTACTACGATATTGTAAAAATTTTTAATCGTAATCAAATACCACTCAATCCGAACATTTCTGTCATATCAGTGGCCAACAGACGAAACACTGACGAAATTACAAAGATATTAGGTTGGTCAAAGACTTACAGTTGATGGATAGTTTGATTTAAAGTTCCACTAACAGGCGGCGCTAGAGAACTTACAAATTTTAAATTTCATACATCTCAGAATCCCTATTACATAGAAATACGATTTCTTCGGCCAAGTTGATTGGTAAGTAAAGGATTTGCAGTTGATTTACCAATATATGCGAGATTTTGCCATTAGAAGACGTTAGTTTCCATTTTGCAAAAGCAGGCAAGGGATTAGAATTTCTTGAAAAGTATTCTACAAGCTGGAACTTTTTTCACTTTGGACAAATTGCATTCAAATCAAATTGTAATCAAAGATCAATATATAATTCTTAACTTTAAAAATTTAACTTGATTTGATTCACTTATTCCTTAGATATAAGAGTTAATAGAACAACAGTCAAAAATATGATTCTGCTTAAAGCGCTCCATCTTTGTTTGGAGATAACCAATCAAGTCCAAAATTGTAGAAATTACAGATAACAAGATGAGGAACTATCGTTCAAAATTTGAGAATTTTTGATATATCTTATAAAAAGGTATGACTTTTTGAATGTTTTTTGGGAAATTAATAAAATTGGCATGGTGGAGAGGACCTGGTGTGATGGATAGAACACTTGACTATCACGCCGAGGACCTGGGATCGAATCCCACTCCCGACAAACTCGCAAAATGTGAGTTCTTTCTTCGGAAGGGAAGTAAAGCGTGGGTCCCGAGATGAACTAGCCTAGGGCTAAAAATCTCGTTAATACAGATTAAAAACAAAATAAAAAAAAATTGGCTTGCTTTTGAAAATTTGCCACCACCACTGTGTGGCAGAAATTAATACCATATGGCTATTAAACTGAAAGGGCTTAATCTACCAAACAACTTTAATGAAGCAACCATCTTCCCAATTAATCACGATCCTGTGATAAGTAAAATTAAAAATGTGTATGCCCTCTAGCGCCTCCTAGTGGAAGGATTTGAAATCATACGGCCCATCGATTGAAAGTTCTTGAGGGGCTGTCCATTAATTACGTAAGGGTTTATGGGGGAGGGGGGTTTGAGAAATCTTACGCGCCATACATTTTTTTTTGGGATTTCATACAAAAAATCTTACAAGGGGGGGAGGGGGTATCAGAAAATCGCTAAAATTCCCTTACGTAATTAATGGACAGCCCCTGACCAGCCAAACAATTTTGTCGAGGACACCAACTGTCTAAATAGTTAGGATCTTGAAACATATGGGATGGATATTACGTCAGTGTTACATCTATTTTTGATATAACGAGAATCACCGACATGCAGACGTAGCACCTACGAAATTGAAACTCATATATCTTAGGACTCTAATTACTCAGACTTTGGACTTCTAGAATGCTGAAATTCGAAACTATTGTAAACTTTTAAATAGCGTCGCCCAGTGTGTCTGAATCTGACATCCAATAGCAAATCAGCTGTAAGTTTTTGACTTATCAAACAACTTTGCCAAAGACAATAACTCTCTAAGTACACCTTGTCCTTTTTTTACGTCCATGCATGACTAAGCGACAAAAAAATCTGCCGCCAAGAAAATGAGCAAACTCAACATTTTTTATATTTTTTTAAAACATCTCCGTGCTAGGTGAAGTGTACAAAAATATAAAAATGTCTATTTTAATTATTATTTTGGCAGCAGAATTTTATTTCGCTAAGCCAATAATGGACGTAAAATGAGGTTGAGGTGTAATTATGACTCTGACATATATAGGATGGATTTTTTTTTGTCAGAATTAGGTCTATTTGTCTCTGGAATCACAGAAATTGATGCCCCTAAGTAGTATGCAGATCTTCAGGTATGTCTTTGGTTCAATAACTGCTCGCACATCTTAAAGCGTTTTTAATTGAATCAATGACATTGCATAAATTATAGAAAAAAATTCGACGGCGTGATTAGTTTTATGCTGCAAAATCTAAATATCTGGCGGTAGGAAGCAATGAATATCAACGGTTTAGACTATGGGACAATATTAGATGAATGTGGATGGTGCTAGGCTGAAGATGGGTACCATTAACCTTCATGAAGGAGTTTTCATACTGCTGATAACAATAACTTGGCCCTCCGAGCCATTTATCACAAAAGGGATTTTCAATAGAATAAAGTTTCTCTTGGAGCAGTGAAAATAATGCAATAATGGGGAATCGCGCCACTTGGGCGGTGGCTTCTATATTCGTCTGTTTTCCACTATAACTCAATCAAATTTGAACCAATTGACACAACTTTTGGAATGTGGTGAGGTAGGTATAGTATCTACCCGTGTACAACATTTCAAGTCAATTGGTTCAAAATAGTGGCAAACAGACGAATATAGAAGCCACCGCCCAAGTGGCGCGATACCCTATATTCACAAATTTGGGCAATTTTGGCCGATAATTCTGATTCTAAAATGATGTGCATTTTCGTGACGTTACAACACGAGCAGAACCCTGTTTGAAACTGAACGGGCGTTGTAACGTCACGAAATGTAAAAGTCGATTATCCAAAAACAAATCCGAAATTCAAATGTTTTATTCCATGGAATTGAAGGACAAACCAATAAATTTCAATGGTGGAAAAAAATCAGAATATCATAAAAATCCGAGCAGATTATTTAAGATGTTGGTAGTGCGTTAGAGAGGGTCAGATTCTAGCACGTTGTAACGTCAGGCTACAAATACGCATTTTGAACACGTTTATCTAATGAAAATTAAATGTTCAATAGGTCAAATATACCAGAAATTTTACAAGGAATCCGAATATGAAAAAGTATTTTGAGGTTTACGCTTGTTTTTATGAGTTATAGTGGAAAATCTAACTACGAATGCGTCAAAACGTTGTAACGTCACGGTAGAATGTGTCCAAAAGAATTATCTGAAGCCTCTGAAAAGGTGAAACTACTCTGAAAAGTTTCCTCAAAAGTGCAGTCGTGACTAAATATAACACGGTGCCACCCGCCTAAAGCCAACCATATTTTCTCAGTTATGTGTAGTCAATTGATTTTTTTTTAAATTTTCGATTTTTTTTAATAATCATGAAATTGCGGTGGGCGTCTCGTGGGTGACAGGAGACTCAACTGCATATAGCCTCCAATCAGATCATTGTTATAACAGTAGATGGAAAAACTCCATCATGTTACGCTGTGCATCAGAAATAGAACAGAAACCAGTATATGCATTTTCGTTATCTCTGGAGTACGATGCCTGATTGTTATTATTCAATAGGATTCATGATATCATAAACACAAAGTAAAGCCATGAATTTAAAGCCGGTTATCGTATTGTTTTAGTATTGTGATTCATCTCTACCCGGGAATGTTTGTTTGCTTTGGAAGCCATGAATTACCTCTGTTACAGTTGGGATGCTCCGTGCGCCGTGTGTTCCTTTTTTTCCCTTTCGCAAATATTCACTCAATCTCTCGGCTGCAGCACCTCACCCGATCACCGGATCTGAGTGGGTGAGGCATTTTTGTTGGGAGCCGGGGGATAAATTTGGTTTGTGTTGTTGTTTTTGTCACACGGTTTCTCCGCTACGCACTCGGTCACTTTGTTCGGTGCTGTGCTGCTGTGGGCACTACATCATTGTTGCAGGACGGCGAACGCACCACCATCATCACCATCACCAGCACCAGCAACTCCGGTACATTTTAATTCAATTTTTCCTGTATTCCCCGTAGCTTCGGTCCCCCGGGAATTAAGGTGCTGAAGGGCGTTGGATGGCTTGTTGTGATGGTATTTTTTTCGGGGTCAGTATCCATCTGTAACAGAAAAAAAAGCAATCATAAAAGCGTGGTTAATGAATTTGTATTCAATTTTGAAATGGTGTGGATATTGAATAAAAAAAATACGGATGAGACTGGATTGAAATAGACTTATAATCAAACTAATGGAAATTCACGGCGAACTATATTTGTTTGAAGCGAAAATAGTTTGAATGTATTTTGGATCACTCTATCATTTTTTATACCAATGCAAAAATTTAAAGCAGGATCCTAATGACTTAAGGGCAAAGTCTTCGGTATACCAATCCGTGTGGTCAATTAATGATTTTTAATGAAACTCAACGTACATATGTACAGATGGATATATTATTAGTAAAATTGCGAAAAAATCCACAGCTCAGGTGAGATTTGAACTCACGACCCTTATACGCTAGACAAGTGCTTTTCCAACTAAGCTACCGAGCCAATTAATGACACGGCATTTTGGTTGGTACAAGGTAATTCCAATCTCATCGATCATGCTTAGCATGCTAAGGAGGGATGACCGAAGGAAACGGAAGAAAATATTGGGAAAAATTAAATCTTGAGACATTTCTACAGGAATATCTGAAGCATATCATTTGAAAACCCGCAGTGGAATACCTCACAGAATTTCATGAGATTTTTTGGAAAGACTTCCTCTAGAAATCGCTATATAAAACTCCTGAGCGAATTCCGTGGGGAGTTTTTGAAGGAATGCATGGAGAAAATCCTGGAGGAGAGAAACAACATTGAGGAATACCCGGCGGAGCTCTAGAAGAAATCTCTGTACGAATTTTTGATGGAGTTTCTGGAAAATTTCTGAAGAAACCACTGTGATGTTCCTTAAGAATCCTTGGAAGAATCTCAGGCGAAATCTCTGAAAAGTCTGGAAAATTCCTTGAGGGATTTTTCTTGACTTTCTTAAGGTATCCTTTGGGTAATTTATGAAGGAGATATTTTTAAACAGAATATCTGACGGAATTATTAAGAAATTTGCAAAGGAATTCAGCAATTCAATTTGGAATTCTTCAAAGATTTTCAAAGATAATCCTTGAAAATTTTCTAGAAGATTTTCTGTAGCAATCCTTGGGTAAATTTTAAGAGGAATCATTCTTAAAATTTACCCAAGGATTGCTAAACTTCTGAAGAATCATTTTTTTAATTTGTTCAACGGCTTAAATATTTCTGATTTTCTAAATAAATCCTTGAAATATTTTCCAAGAAAATTCCTCTACGTGATTTGAAAGAGAATCCATGGAAGATCATGGAAGAATGACTAATAGACATGTCTTAAAGAAACAGGAAAATCTCTGAAAAAATATGCATTACTTGATCAATTTATGTAATAATTACCAAAATAATACTTGGAGGCATTTTGGAAGGATTCCGTGGATTTTTTAAGATTTCTTTGTTGGTTTTTCCAGAAATTCATGCAAATATCTCCGATGTATTCCATCTAAGACATTCTCAAATAGTTCCTGGAGGAAATTATAACAGAAAGGTCTGAAGAAATTTCAAGAAGATTTTGTGAAAAATCTATGGCTGGATTTCTCAAAGACTCCCTGGAAGATTTTTTAAAAAAACTTATGGAAGGCATTCCCCACTAATTCTAAGATAAACTTTATAAGGTTTTCTTAAAAGATATGTTGAAAACATCTCCGGAATATATGTTTTAGGAATAAATAAAGCCTGGAATATATTTCGGAAGGAATCCATGGGTTGAATTGAAAAGAATTTTACGAATTCCTAAAAGCAAAACAAAGATTTTCTGAAATGATTGTTTGTAGTATTTCTTAGATAATCCTCAGTGAAATTTATGAAGGAATACCTGGAGATATTTTTGTTGCAATCTTCAAAGAAAATTTTCGAAAAAATATCCTCGAAGAACTTTAAATAATAATCCGGGGAAAAATCCCCCAGGAATTCTTTTCAGAAAGTCTTCTACGGATTTCTTTTGCTTGTTTTTAAGAGCATCTTCGAAAAATTGCTTCAAAAATTCTTCCAATATTTCACTTAGTATTTCCTCTTGAGGATCCTCTAGAAATTTTACACGGATTTTGTTAGGAAATGCTTTCACCAATTCCTTCTAAAAACAAAAAGTTATAAACTCTTCCAGAAATCTTTAAAAAATCTCCCACGTACTCCTTCAGAAACGCATCCAAAAATACCATCAGAAATTCTTCCAGAAATTATTTTAGAAATTTCCCTGGAGATTCCTTTGAAAATCGCTCCATAAATTTGTACAAGGGTTCTTTTTAGACATAAATATGCTTTTGGATTACTTCCAAAATTGCTCCAGGGATTCCTTTAGAAACTACTTCAGAAGCTTGATCTTGTAAGATAATCAAGATTTATTTCAGAAACTCCATCAGCGGTTTCTTCAGAAGATCTTCCAGAGTTTCTAAAAGAAACATCTCCTGGGCTTCTTTCAATTAGTCCCTCACGAATTTCTCCTGAAATTTCTCCAATACTTTTTTGAGTAGATTTACTGGGGATGACCAAAGTGTTTGGGATAAACAACTTTTTTTTCTCTCACAAAAAAAAAATCAACATGCTGTAACTTCATAGAGTGCACATTTTGACTGTTTGTCAACTTATTATATGTGCATCATTGGTATAAGCTTGAGCTCGATTGGTTAATCTTCCGCGAAGCTAGAGCCGTTCTCGTAAAACACTATTTTTTCGACTACTAATTTTAGAACTGCCATATCTTGGAGACCAGTGAACCGAAGAGAATTTTGAGCGATTAACAACAATATATTAATGCTTGAAACTTCTTTAAAACATATGTATTTTTAAAACATTGAAAAAAGTTATAATGATTTGGAATATTCACCCATATAGAGGAAAATGAATCAAATTTACAATACCGATTACT
The DNA here is from genome assembly GCF_035046485.1 of Aedes albopictus. Classification (NCBI taxonomy): domain Eukaryota; kingdom Metazoa; phylum Arthropoda; class Insecta; order Diptera; family Culicidae; genus Aedes; species Aedes albopictus. The sequence goes on along the minus strand of NC_085138.1, from coordinate 86,386,926 downwards.
GGATTACTTAAAAAATTATCCAAGGAATTCGTTTAGAAAGTCATTCGGAAATGTCTTCAGGGAATTATTTAGAATTTTCTACAACGTTTCATTTGGTTGGGATACGACTAGGATGATTTTGCTTCGGAATGTTGGTTTTGCAGTCTTCTGGGGGAATCGAAAACACTAGTTTATGATTTTTCCCGACGTTTTGGTCGGTATCGGACCTTTTTCAAGGGTTCTAAAATATAATTATTCAACTATCAATATAAAATTTTAAACATTTAGTTAGTATTACAATTTACCAATCGGTCAAGGTTTCCTCGTCAAGGCTTTGCTAAACTCAAAAATTTCATGCGGAAGTTTTGGTCTAAATGGAAGATTCAATGGTCAATTTTCATTTTATACATATTTGTTGTCCTGCACTGTACTCACATAGATTGAGTCCGTTGGATTTTAAACCGTCGTGATGCTGACAATCTCCTACCTATCGGGTAGTCTAGAATTCGGTTCCTGTTTTTGGAATCTTCCACAATTGCTTTTCGCATGACATTCTTTTTGTTTGTCTGATTCACTTTCTCTCTGTTTCGTTTAGTGTGTGTCTTAACTATCTAACCCTGAGTAGCTTCTCTCATCTATCTATTTTGTTTTGATCGTCATCTTCTATCCGTCGTCTCGTTTTTTAGTAAGTGTAATAGTCTGACATAAGCTACATGGAGATTGTCAGTGTCTGTGCGTTTGTTTACAGTATTGTTAGTGCTGAATATGAGGCAACTTTCAAGAATGTGAAGATTGTTTGATACGTTTGTTCAAAACAACATTCAAAACAAACATTAATTCAAGAGCTTTCTAGAGAGAATCTTCAGAAACTTCTTCAGAAAGTCTTTCAGAAACACCTGGTCGGATTGCTTCTGAAAATCCTTAGAGGATTATTTCAAAAATATCTCCAAATACTTCTTCAAAATTTTAGAGATCTCTTCTAGAATATGAGCAAGAGACTTAATCATAATTCTTCCATGGAGTTTTTTTTCAAAATTTTCCCTATAAATTCTCAAAAAATCCTATTGCGATGCCCTTGTTATTTCGTCCAAGTGTTCCACCAAGAATTCCTTGAGAAATTCTTTGAAGGGTTTCTCAAGAAATTTGTACAAGGATAATGTTAAGAAATCGCTCCAGTGGTTCCGTCAAAAATATCTCCTGGGATTCCCTGCAGGAATTGTTTCAGATATTTATCCACGTATTTTTTAAAAACTTTTTCCGGAAATTGCGCAAAACATTACTGTAATAATTTTGTCAAAAAAAAATAGTGATACCTTTAAAGATTCCCAGATAACAGAAATTGAATTTTTTTTGACAAAAATCCCGAAGCTCTCTCTGGATGATTTTCTGAATAAATTCTTGGGAGACTACCTAAAAAACATCTTACGATACCAACCAAGAATTAAAATCGTGAGAAATTTCCAGTAGAATTCAAAGGAAACATTTCTTGAGAAATCCGTAGAAGAATTCTTGAAGGAATCTCTACAAATTTTCTGCAGACAATTTGAAGAGATTCCTTCCAGAATTCTTCTATCCTAGCAGAGGTAACAGAAAAGAGTACTACTTTAAGGATGCAGGGTCATTAGGCCGAATGGCCATAAGGATGAATATTGCAACTCAGCAGTTACGAAACTGGAGCAGATATGTTTTTTTTTTACTTTTTTCAACACTTATTGTCAAAGACTAATTAAACAATGAATATAGAAAGAATGTTTAAAAGAAGGAAAAATTCATGCTGATGGAGCCAGGTTATATTCACGCTCGATCCAGGAACTTTTCATTAAGTAAATTTCCTTGACTTCCTTGGTTACTTTGGAAGAACGTCTAGATATACTTCTGGAGAGATTCTTAGAAGAACTTCTTGTGCAATGGAGTTCTAATTGAGTACTAATGGAGTAGTATACCAGAATCCCTGAAGGTAGATGTTATTGAAGGAAATCCTACAGAAACAAAAAATGCCACTGAAGAAATTTCTAAAATAATTTTTATTTTTTTTTTCTAAATCTTTGAAACAATAATCACAGACAAACAGACGAAACACCTTGAACGATTTTCATGGAAATCTATCGCCCAGTTCACACTACCATCACCTGGTGGAAAAGTTGCACGAATCACTGTGTTGTGCAATATTGTCAAGAGAAGGCGCTAGTGTAGAACGTCATACGCATAGAAAAAACGATGCGCGCGCCTTTGGTTGTGAAAACCACAACTATGAAAATTTAAAATGATCGTTAAAAGCTTGGTCGATGGAAATTTCGCAAGTGTTACGTCTGTTTGTCTGTGCAATAATGACAAAACTGGAAAACCTTGTGCATGTTATCATAGCTGATTTTTCAAAACAAAATTTAAAAAGAATGCTGAAGAATAGATTCTCTAGTAATTTCTGCATGATTTGCAGAGAGGTTCTTCGCAGGAATTCCTAAAGAATCATCGGTCAAATTTGTAAAAAAAATCGCAGAAGAGGATCCCGAATGAATTCAATGCAACCCTTGGTGAAATAGCAAGAGAACTTCTAGAGAAATCGTAAAATAATCTTTTGAGAGTTTTGAAGAGGAATTTCTCCCTTAATATATGTCGTAATAAATGAAGGAATAAACCAGAAGAAATTTCAGTAATAATTTCTGAATACACTGATATGCACAAAATTGAATATAAATAATCACATATGAAACTTGGAAGCTGTTCATAAGCCACATAGACCAAGTTTTGGCTATCTCAGTCATCCTACCTCCTTCGTAAACATTTGTCTATATACGAATTTTAATATTTGCATTAAACGTAGACTTTGACCAGACCTACTCTATGTACATGTATGAGTTGGGATGGGCAACTCACTCTCGCGCAAAAAAATTCAACATGCTGAAACTTTTCATAGAGTGCATCCTAAATTCTCAAATTTTTACTGTTTGTTATCCTATTATTATGTGCATCATTGGAACAAATTTGGAGAAAAATATACAAGTTTACAATATCGTACAAAAAATGCTAAATTTGTTCTTCCTTCAATCCAAATAGGCTCTACTAAATATTATTATAAATATCTTAAGAGCAGAAGCAGAAAACCTTTGGATATTAAAACTAATATTTCATGACATTGATTTAAAAAAAAAATACATTTTTTGAGAGAGATTCAAAAAGTGTCAATCCATTATAACATTTTTCAATATTCAAAAAGTACCTATATTCTAAAGACTTTTCAAATAATAATATATTATTGAGAAACTTTCTGAATTTCATTAAATTCAGTTCACTGGTTTCCGAGATATGACAGTAAAAAAAAAGTCTAAAAATAGTAATTTACCAGAACGGTTCTAGGTTCGTGAAAGATTACACAATCGGGCTACCAATGATGCACAATAAGTTAACAAATAGTCAAAATTTGAGAATTTTTGATGCACTCTATGAAAAGTTACAGCATGTTGAACTTTTTTGTTAGAGAAAAAAAGTTGCCTATCCCAAACATTTTGACAACCCCCTGTATTTATGAAATCAATTAACCTGTAATCATTGCAACTACGAAATGTACGACATACATGCTATGGCTCACTCATGCTTATGCTATATGTTCTGAACAACATTCTGGTGTTTTTGTACAGCTCATACCTAGATTTGCATGCTTTTGTTTTAATTAGTAATACACAAAGCCATACAAATATGAAGTCCCATAATTGGTAATTTCATCTCCCGTTGTCTTTCAATTGCCTCCACTTCCGCCATAATCCTATTGATTCACCTCATTTTCCAATTGTACCACGCATTGCACCATGAAATTGATCCGGTTTTCGAATTAAAATTATAAAAAAGTACGTACTTCATCGCCCTGGATAATGCAGGGCCACCTGCAGACTGCACTTCAGTCCTTATTCCGCTCGCTGGCTGAGTACTGTACCAGTACATCACCTCACAAAAGCTCACACGCACTGCCGAAGTATAATTAATTTAATTACGATGCTCCAACTCCAGCTCCGAGAACGACCTCGCGCATGAGTGGCCGCGTGGTGCGCAAACAAACGGAAGAAAATCTCCGAATGTCGACCGCCCCCCGTCGCGTCGACGAAGGCATCATTATCAGCGTCAGGGTGAGCGGCGTCAGAGCGAGCTCGCACAAGCACGCAACAAAAATAGCAGAAATAATTTGCCAGAAATAATGAGATTAAGTATGCCACTCGAGTGGCGGTTTCCGGCATAACTCACCGACCCCCCTCTTCCCATTCTCCTACTCTAGAAGAGGCACATATCATTCGAATCATCGGGGCCGAGGGTGACCTTTTGGGGTGGGTGGAGATTTTTCACCAACGCCTGAATGTATGCAAGGTTGACGCTGTGCGTGGCCGTTAGGGTGACTCATTTTTGTGTGGCACGAAAATAATGCATTCAATGTAAATGTTTACAAACTTTATAATCCTGGAAGCTCATGAAGACAATATCATCTGAGAATTTTTGAGATAATTCGGGGCACAAGAGAAGTTGTCACTCGTCAGTAACTTCAATATTCCTGTGAACCAGATTTGCAAATAAAAGTAGTGGCTTCACCTTTATCAGAAATGTCTTTTTGAAACATCTTCGACAATTCGTTCTGGAATTGATTGGACAATTCCTTTGAAAATTCCTTCTGCAGTTCAGGCAATTTTTTTGAAATTTAATTTTGGAAAGTTCTACTTGAATTTAAATGGAAACTGATCAAACACTTCACTTCAGACTTCATTCGGCATTTTTTGTTAACCAACTACTTAGGTAATTTATTTGGAAATTTCTTTTGCATTTTTTTTAAATTTTTTTGGAAAACCCTTTGTAAATTGATAAGACAATTTCCTAGAAAACATTGCCGGTTATTTCTTTAGTAATTCTTTCGGCAATTCCCTCCGTCAACGGCAGTTTCTGTGGTAATTTATGTGATAATGTTATCACTGTGCCTGTGACAAAAAATATTATCGAAAAAAATCAGTATCGCTAAGTCACCTATGAAATGAAAGCTAAGGGTTCCCTCTTTCATTTGAGGTTAAGAGTGAAATGTTCTATCGGGGAGCCTAGAACAATTTTTTTCGTGATTTCTAGAACAAATTTCTGAAAACCCGGTTCGATAGCCTCGTGGTAGCGTTCGAGCATGGTGATCTTAAGGTTCTTAGTTCGAATACAGTTGCAAACGAAAACTTTATCATGCTCATTTCTAGAACAAATTTCCGAAAAATATTCATTTTTGGGTATTTTTTATCCAAAAATGTGTATGAGAAAATGATAGAACATTTTGCTTTTAGCATCAAATGAAAGCATAGATCCTTAGCTTTCATTTGGTTGGTGACTCATGGATACTGTTTTTTTTTTTTTGTAATACTATTCTTCTATCATAGACATCTTGTTATCAATAGTTCTTCCGGCATTTTTTTTTTTGAAAAAATTTCAGTAGTTCCATTTTTCTGCTATTATTGCTTTGCAAATTATTTCTGCTTCTCTCAGTTAAGTTTGATTTTTTCTGGCAAATGTTTTCGAAATTTTCTTTAGGAGAGTTCATTTGGTAAAGCTTGGAAATTCTTTCTAAAATTTGTATGAACGCCGATCAAGCAATTCGTTTTGGATTTCTTTGAATTACTTTTTTTTAAACGACTACTTTGGTAATTGGTTTATAAATTTCCTCGGGATTTTTCTTTTAAACTTGTCCGGAAATTCCTTTAGATAATTCTCTTGGTGAATTCTTTCGGTAATTTCTTTTGTATTTTTTCCAGAAATTTCCTTAACCAACGGGAATTTCTGCGGCAATTCTTTTGGGATTAGTTTTCAGCGATTCCTGTGGTACAATCACTATCTCATGAGAAAAGTTTAGTAATTTCTTTAATATCTATTCGATTGCTGTATCGTCTACCTGCGTTGTTGGTTAGACCACATCTAATCTGAACACTTTTTAGCTTGACCCCCGCTAATCTTCATACATTTCTCGAAACTTTCTTTTTATTTGTTAAGTACTTCCTTAGAAGCTTATGCGAAAATTACTTCGGAAATTTCACCAGAATATACTTAAAAAAAACCTGAAATTTGCTAAGGAATTACTGAAAGTACTCAAAATGAACTTCCCGAAGGAGATGTAAAAAGATATGCCAAAAAGAAATTCCAGAGCCAAATGAAATTGCCCGAAAAATTCTCAAAAAAATTCCGAACAATTTCAAAAAGGTTAATTCCAAAGAACACCGCGAAAAAAAGCTGAACTAACCCCCAAAGAATTTTCAAAGAATTTGCCAAGAAATATGCCTTAGGATCTCTTTAAGGTGTTGCCACGATTATTTCAGATGCAAATTTAGAAGAAATTGCCGAGAAAGTAGGTACCTAAGGGAGTTGCCGAAAAAAAATCCAATAAATTACGAAATGAATCCATTGGCATTGCCGAAGAATACACAAAAAAAATGCTGAAGGAAAATCCAAAGACATAACTAAAAATATTCCAACGATTTTTATTTTCTTTATTTACTTTCCTTGATCTTCGCCTCTTTGACCCACATTGACAGAGTCTTAGAATCATTTCTTGTTTGCTGCATATTCATATTTGATGCTGCTTTTTTTTCTACAAACGACATTAAAACGAAGAACATTTGGCGTTGAAAGTTTTATCGTCCATCAACAGAATATATCCTTGAGATGTAGCTTGTGGGTTGATTATTCACTTATCAGCATCGTTACAGCATGTGCTTAGAGGAAGGTCAGCGTCAATCATCAATTGGTATTGTTTTTATAAAAAGTTCCTGTTAACACAGCTGGGAATTGGCCACCATTTCCATCCGTTTACGAAGGGAACGTGTGCTCCTCAAGGATACAATGCAACAATCCCAAAAATAAACTGAGGAAGGAAGTTCTAAAGGAAATACCTAAGAAATTTTTGAATAAATTCCTATAGGAATCCCTGGTTAAAGAAATTACCAATATTGTTCCGAAAAATTTCTGAAAAAAATCATATGGGCATTAATGAACGAATTCATAAAGATACAGCCGAATGAATCCCAAAGAAATCACCGAAGAGACCTCTTCAGGCTATGACAATTTGTGAAAAATTTGCCGAATCCACATTGCCAAATGAAATTGCCTTATTTATGTTCAATAGAATTCCGAAGTAGTTTTCAAAAAAATGGCCGTAGGGATTTTTAAAAGAATCACCAACCAAAGGAAATTCCTGAAGAATTAGTTGAATTCATTGCCTCAACATGCTGAAAAATTAAAAAAAAATGGTGGTTCATTCCTAAGAAATTGCCGAATCAGTTTCAAAAGGAAATCACAAGGCAATCGCTGAAAAAAGGACTGTAGAAAGATATATTAAAAAATACCGAAGGATTTGCAGGATAAGTTTCCTAAGAAAATCTCCAAGAAAACGCCAAAAATTGTCGAAGGAAATCGAAAAGATAAAGGGTAATTGTTCCGATCATGGAGGAGTTAAGCACTGGATTCCTGTTTAAACCACAATTGTATCGCCCCAAGCAAACTTTTTACATGGATTGAATTGAAATTAATTAAATCTATCCTTAATCTACGAGAAAATAACGAAATATTGCCACTTTGATGTTGTAATGAGCATTTTATTCGTTTTTGTCTGAAACAACATTGTGTTCCTAATGTTGCGGTATTTGTTCCTATTGTTGCGGTATCCCATTGAAATCATATGGGATACTGCAACATTAGGAACACTACCGCAACAATAGAAACACAGCAGCAAACAAATTAAGGAATTTTTTTTTTAAATAGGTTCTTGGGCAAATCTTAAGCAAACAAATGATGCAATCTCATAATTTAAGCACCATACGTCTATTAAAAATACCTTTTGGTAAAATTTCAGTCGAAAAAGTGATCAATTGCCATTACCGCAACATGAGGTACTACCACAACGATGGGAACAATTACCCTAGCTTTGGAAAAAATGAACAAAATATGCTGAATCAAGTCACAAATAAATTTCCAAATAAGTTTAAAACATAGTTACCAAAACAAATTACTGAAGTAATTATCGAAGATGTTTAGTTAGTAAATCATATAAATTTTCGAAGGCAGGTATTTTTATAGTTATTAACGTAAGAAATCTTAAAAGAATGACTGAATTGATAAATTAAAAAAAAAAAAAACAAATTGCTTGAAGAACATCCAAAGAACTACTGAAATAAATCTGAGATTATACAAAACATACAAAGATATTGCTCAGTAAGTTGGGTGAATTGTTTCCAAAAATGTTAGCATGTTTTCTTAATCTTGTGTTGCAAACGTGCACTCCGAAGATACAAGGCCACACAATGAACCCAATGACATTGTGGAAGGAAATTCTAAAGGAAATACCAATCATAAATTCTCGAAAAAAATATCTGGAGAAAAGATCGCTAGGATATTACTTAACGAATACGCAAAGCCATAACCGAATGAAATCCCGAGCAATTTCCAAAGAAATGAATGAAATCCAAAAGGAATTGCCTGATAAATACTCAAACAAATTGCCGAAGAAATTTTCAAAAATTTGGATATGGATAATTTGGATAATTTAAAAAAAGATTTTTTTAAAGAATTTGCCGTATTTGTTGTTGAAACATTTGCTTTATTATTTCTAATAAACAATTTCCAAAGAAATCTCCGAATGAGTTTCCAGAGAAAATCATCAAAAAATGATGAAGAAAAAAAATAAAATAAAAAAATGGTCTAGAAGGAAATGCAGGAGGAAGTCCTGAAGGGATTTCCTATATTCTAAAAATTATAAACAAAGAAATTGTCCACAAAATTTTCAACAGAGCTGCCGAAGAAAATTCCAAAAAGGTAAAGATGAAATAGAATATCGAAGGAATTTCCAGCTATTTACGAGTTGTTTAAAAAAAAACCTTAGAATTTGCCGCATTACTTGTTGAATATTTGTTTAACTGTTCCCCAAAACAATGCCAAAGAAATTCAAAAAAGCTAATGAGTTTCCCAAAGAAATAGCTATGAAATCGACATTGTAGATCAATTTTCATAAAAAAAAAATGTCGAAAAACTTGAAAAATAAACTTTCTGAGGGAATGTCCTAGAAAACAACAAAAAATGTTGAAGAAACTTGAAAAGGAGTTGCACAAGGAATTCTCAAACATTGCCTAGTATATATGCAAAAAAATATGTCAAACCAATTCCCAAAGAAAACACCAAATAAATGTTCAACAGAGTTGAAGAAGAAGTGTTCATAGTAATTATCGAAGCACTTGCTAAGAAAGCGAAATTAAAAGTGCCGTAAAGATTGCCAATGAAATAGGCGGATTAAAAAGCAATTCCCAAAAGAAAGACCTCCTTTCTTTTAAGAAAGTTCTTCCTTCGGAAGGGAAGTAAAGCGTGGGTCCTGAGATGAACTAACCTAGGGCTAAAAATCTCGTTAATACAGATAAAAAAAAAAGAAAGACCTACTGGAGGAAACTCTACAAGAATTCATTTCTGAAACATTAGCTTAATTATTTTTAATATACTGAAAATTTCCAAAGAAAATGCTGAAAGCACCCTCAAGGGCATTGTTGACAGATTTAAAAAAAAATCTAAAGAATTTGCTGGATTAAGTTAAGGTTTTAAAAATTGTCAAAAAAATCGAAGGAAATCGAGAAGGAGTTGCAAAAGAAAGTCCTAAACAAAGAATTTATCAAATTCGATTTCAACAAGTGCCGAAGAAATTTTCAGAGAAATTACAGTAGAACTTTCGAAGAAAATCAAGCATGCCTAAAGAATTTTCCAATAAAAAAAAGTTAAAAAAAAACAGAATAAGTTTCAGAAAGAAATTACAAAGAATTTGCTAATGAAATACCTAAAGGCATTGTTAAATGATTTGAAAAAATGTCGAAGGATTTTCAGGATTAACTCGCGAAGGGAAAGCCAAAGGTAAACATTAAAAAAGTCGAAGCAAATTGCCTTGTAAATAGGCAGTAAAAAAAAACAAATAAATTAACAGAGAAAACACCAAATAAGTGTTCAACAGTTGTAAAATATCGTAGAATTTGTACCAGTTAGACCTATTAGAACCCCACTCTGTAATGGTCATCAGCCTAACTGAGGACCGCGAGCGGGTCTCTCATTCTCGCAGCTTCCTGCGTTTTGCAGCAGAGGTAGAACACTCAACCTAGCTCCGGCAGCCCGGAGATAGGAGAATAGCTCAGATCGAAAGTTAGTCAGTCTCGAGACAGTGCGCGAACCAGTCGCAAATAGTCGTCACAATAAACGTGTTCTATGCTATAATCGCCAGTGTTCCTTTAGTGTGGTGGAAGAAACCTCTCGTCGGTGCGGGATTAATTACCAGTGCGATCACCGTGCCAATCACTCTGGGCCACGGATTCCCCCAGAGGCGCGATTCGGAAATAATTCGTTTTGAGAAACGGTAGTTTCGGTCGTGGTTGACCAGTGCGTTAGGTCGAAGACGGAACATTTTATGGTCCTTCGAGCCGGATTAGATCGAAGCGACGAATAATAGTGCGGTGAAACAGTGGTGATTGTTCTGTGCGGCGTGGTTGGCCTTCGCCATTGTATTTACTTACGATCGCCTTTGAAAGGCGGTATTGTTGCTGACCACTGCATTGTTGCTTGGTGCTGCGGTGGCTGTGAGCACGTGGTTCGGCTGCTCAGCGCATATCAACAACATCGATCCACGCGCGGCTGTGCAGCGATCCCCATCGAGCAAACCATCGCATCGGACACTCAGCTAAGTACCTAGTTATAAGGAGATAGTCGAAAGTGGTGTTTAGAACGCCCGCAACTGTTGCATGTGCTTGTAAAGCCATCAAATAAACGATTGTTTTTATTGCGTTTTATTTGGTCTGGGGGGTTGATTTGGTTCGCTGAGTTGAGCGCATTTTTGTGCCCGTTGGCCTTTTGATTGATTTGTCTCCTATATTCTGTCACTCGGTGGGTTCTGTCAAGCGCGGAAACGTTCGATATCGCGGCGCGGTCGGTTTCTTAGTGTAGTGCAAGTGTGAACGTGATTAAGATGGGGAATACCGACCTGAGAAAGCTGACGAAAAAGGAGCGCCAACTGCGGGACATGGTGGAATCCATTGAGGAGTTCGTGAACCAGTTCCAGGAGGCACGTGATCGAGGCTCAGTTCCAGCAAGACTGAAGAAGCTGGACGAGGTGTACGACTCGTTCTGCGATGTGCGCGCTGACATCGAAATACTCCTCGAAGAATGCGACACCGACGATGAAGAGATGAAAGAGGTTCCAGCAGCGGTTCGCGAACAGGCCATGGCGGCCAGAGCAAAGCAACGTAGCGAACAAAGTTCCAAGATCCTGAAGGCGTTCATTCAACAATACTTCCGACTGAAACAGGCATTAGAAGCTTTCATGCACGGCCCCGGTTCAAGCAGTCAACTGGATCCGGGCCCAACGAACAACCCACCGACGGCGGCTTCTCCTATGCGTGTGAAGCTGCCCGAGCTGAAGATTCCGACGTTTCGAGGATCGCTCATGGAATGGGTCACCTTTAGGGACACCTTCAAAACCCTAATTGTCGACAATCCACATCTGACCGATATCGATCGGTTCACATACCTCCGAACTTCGTTGGCGGGAGAGGCGCTGCAGCAGATTGCGTCAATTGACCTCACGGCGGACAACTACTCCATAGCGTGGCGCTCACTGGAGTCACGTTACGAAAACAAGAAGCTCCTGGTGAAATCCCACATAGATGCCCTGTTCGCAGTCAACCCGATGCAGAAGGAGTCTTTCGAAGCGCTGAATCACGTCATCGGCGAGTTTGAGAAGCATCTTCAGATGCTGACGAAGCTCGGCGAAAATACTCAAGATTGGAGTACACTTCTGGCCCACATGCTGGCCAGCAAGCTCGATCCCACAACGCAGCGGCTGTGGGAAACGGAACATCGCTCTTCAGATGTTCCCAAGTATGACGACATGTTGAAATTCCTGTTGAACCACAGGACAGTTTTGCGTTCTATTTCTGGTGAAACAGAACCACCAAAGGAGCCGAAAAAACCGTCTAAATTCAGCAGCAGTTATTCGGTTCAGCAGCAGTTGTGCCCATTCTGCAGTGATGGGCAACATTGGACGTACCAGTGCAAGCGGTTCAAGGAAATGAGAGTTGACGAACGGAGGAATGCTGTGAAGGTCAACGATTTGTGCTTCAACTGTCTCGGTCGCGGTCACACTTCAAAGGTCTGTTCGCGAGGTGCATGTCTTGCTTGTGGTCAACGGCATCACTCATTGCTGCACATCAAACTAGTGAGCAACAAACATCGCAATCGAACAAGCGCTCGCAACAGTCAACACAGAACCCACAATCGAGTCAGACAAGTTCAATCTCACAACACAGAAAGCCAACACAATCCACTCCTCAGCAGTCCTCAAACCAATCACCCAAAAACCCAATTCCTATCGCTAGTCCAAACATGCTAACACCTCGCACACTGGACACTCCTAATGTCGTACTTACCGCTCAAGAAGCCAAGGTGTCACGATCGGTTCTACTAGCAACTGCGATCGTGATCCTTGAAGACCCTTTTGGAAACACTATGCAAGCTAGAGCATTGCTTGACAGTGGCTCTCAGCTGTGTTTCATTTCTGAACGAGCATCGCAGCGTTTGAAATTCAAGCGCTCTCGTGAAGCACTTTCGATTAGTGGTATCGGTCAAGCCGCTAAAAGGTGCAAGCAGTCTATTTCCGCCCGTGTTCGATCTCGTATTTCATCGTTCACTGGGGAAGATGTATTCTACGTTCTACCACAAGTTACGCTTAACCTTCCCATCCGGAAGATTGATTCCACCTGTCTGCAACTTCCGGAGGACATCGCACTCGCCGATCCGCATTTCACGGAGCCCGGTAGCGTGGATGTGATCATCGGAGCAGGATTGTTCTTCGACCTGCTTCTCAAGGAGAAATTCAAGCTCGGAGATGGACCAGTCGTACAAAACACGAACCTTGGCTGGATTGTATGCGGAAATCTCCCTACCGAGTCGGACGTGCTTAGGCCGCACGTTGCCGATGTATGCACCGAAAAACTGGACGATCTGCTCACGCGATTCTGGGAACTGGAGTCGTGCAAAACGAATAGTGTACTGTCACTAGAGGAATACGCCTGCGAAAAACTATTCGACCGCACAACGGTGCGAGGTGAAAGTGGGCGGTTCATTGTAACACTTCCCAAGAAGGAATACCTGATTCATCAACTTGGGGATTCAAGATCCACGGCGATGCGCCGCTTCTTGTTGCTAGAACGCCGGCTAGACCAGAATGCACAACTTAAACAGATGTACAGCGAGTTTATTCACGAATATCTCCGCATGGGCCACATGGAGGAGGTTGTCGCGGATGAAGAAGATGCTGCACTGCCGCAGTACTTTATTCCGCATCACTGCGTCATCAAATCCGACAGCACAACCACAAAGCTGCGGGTGGTCTTTGACGCATCGTGTGCTACGTCGACCGGAGTCTCCCTCAATAATGCGTTGATGGTGGGGCCGACGGTTCAGGATGATATCATAACGATCATCCTTCGCTTCCGATTTCATCGGATTGCCATAGTAGCAGACGTCGAAAAAATGTACCGCATGGTACTACAACAGTGGACGGATCGCAAACTGCAAAAGATCTTCTGGCGAGATAATCGGAACGAGAATATCCGAGTATTCCAGTTGAACACCGTAACGTACGGGACGGCATCAGCGCCGTATTTGGCCACGAAATGCCTTAAGCGACTCGCAGAACTGGATGGACACAAATACCCTGGAGCAGCAAGAATTCTCAGCAAAGATTTTTATGTTGACGACATGATGACTGGAGTTGACAGTGTTGAAGATGGAGTCAAGCTGTGCAGCGACATGCAGCAGCTGCTGAAAGGCGGAGGATTCAACCTGCGAAAGTGGAGCAGCAACTGTCCAGCTGTTCTGGAGGAAATACCCACGGAGCTCAAGGACGACCGCAGCTCGTTCGAGCTCGACGACTCAAGCGCTACCATAAAAACTCTTGGGCTAATATGGGAGCCCAGGACAGATGTATTTCGCTTCAAGGTTCCGGAGTGGACATCTTCGGTGATCTGCAAACGTTCGGTCATTTCTGACCTAGCAAGAATCTTCGATCCCATTGGGCTAATCGGAGTCGTGACCGTCTCTGCCAAAATATTCGTGCAGATTCTCTGGAAACAGAAGGTTTCCTGGGATGAACCTCTACAAGACGAACTTCAAGGACAATGGCTCGAGTTTCGCACCAGCCTGTCGAGGCTCGAAAATCTACAGATTCCGAGATGGATTTTTTTTCGGAAGGATTGCCTCTCGGTGGAACTCCACGGATTTTGTGATGCATCTATGAAGGCCTATGGAGCATGCATATACGTCCGATGTACACACATCGATGGGACAATCACATCCCACTTACTAGTATCAAAATCACGAGTCGCACCGCTTGCAGAGATGGGAAAGAAGAGGAAACAGCTCACAACTCCACGGTTAGAGTTGTCTTCCGCTGTACTTCTAGCCCACCTGTATGAGAAAACTTCAGCAAGTATTCCAGTGTCCACTCAGTCGTATTTCCACACCGATTCTATGATTGTAAGATACTGGCTGTCATCAAATCCGTCGCGATACCAAATGTTCGTGGCGAACAGGATCTCAGAGGTGCAGCATCTGACGAAGAACGGAACGTGGCGACATGTTGCGGGCAATGACAATCCCGCGGATGGCCTATCGCGCTGTGTTTCGCCTGCAGATCTACAGCAGAACTCGCTATGGTGGGAAGGTCCGAGCTGGCTGCGACAAGAGAAGGATTGCTGGCCGGAAACACACGAAGGAGGTAGATCGTTCGCACTTGGAGGAAGGTTCCGCAGTAGCTTCAGTAGCAGAAATTTCTCCGCCTAGTGAAGTCTTCGGTTTACGTTCCACATTGCACCGGTTGGAAAAACTGGCCGCTATGTTGCTACGCTTCAAACACAACGCACTGCTGGCACGTGGATCGACTCCCAGGAGGTACGGCCCGGTTTCACTTACAGAACGGGAGGACGCCCTACTGCACCTAGTGAAGCTGTCACAGAAGGAGTGCTTCGCTCAAGAAAGATCTCGAAAGAAAGGAAGAAGTCAAGCCAACTTCTCGAATCAACACTCTCCATCCACGGCTGGTCGAAGGTGTACTCCGAGTTGGCGGCCGGCTGGAAAATGCTCCAGTTTCGACGGACCGGAAGCATCCTATGTTGTTGGACAAGAATCATCCACCAACGTTCATGATAATGCGTCGTTTCCACTTTGAACACCTTCACGCTGGACCACAACTGCTGGTAGCCAGCGTCCGTGAACGTTTCTGGCCACTTAGTGCCCGCAGTCTTGCTAGGACGATTGTTCATGGATGCATTACTTGCTTCCGGAATAAACCGACAGTCCATGATCAGTTGATGGCCGATCTTCCAGCGGAACGGGTTACCCCAGCGCCACCATTTCTTCGGGTGGGCGTTGACTATTGTGGGCCCTTCTTGATCAACTACCCTAATAGAAAGCGAATCAGCGTCAAGCACTACGCTGCAATCTTTGTTTGCTTGGTAACTAAGGCGGTCCATATTGAGATGGTTGCTGACCTTACCACCCAAGGTTTCCTGGCCGCACTGAAACGGTTCGTGGCCAGACGTGAGAAACCAGCCCTTATTACGTGCGATAACGGCTCGAACTTCGTTGGAGCAAGGCGGCAGTTGGACGAACTTGCCACTCTGTTCAGAGGCCAACAATCTCAACATGCAATCACTGCTGGAGCTGCGGATGTTGGGATAGACTTCAAATTCATCCCTGCCAAATCCCCAAACTTCGGCGGTTTGTGGGAGGCGGCAGTGAAATCCATGAAGCAACACCTAAAGAAGACGATAGGACTGCGAACGGTTACTCCCGAAGAACTGAACACAGTTCTGACACAAATCGAGGCGTGTCTGAACTCCAGACCGCTCACACAGATCAGCAACGATCCGAGTGACCTTGATGTGTTGACTCCAGGCCACTTTCTCATTCAACGT
This sequence comes from Aedes albopictus, assembly GCF_035046485.1. Taxonomy (NCBI): domain Eukaryota; kingdom Metazoa; phylum Arthropoda; class Insecta; order Diptera; family Culicidae; genus Aedes; species Aedes albopictus. The sequence goes on along the minus strand of NC_085138.1, from coordinate 86,370,955 downwards.
CCTATGACGGCCGTGGCGGAAGCGTGGCTGCAAGACGTTCCGGAGAACAGACTCTCCAGGTGGCAGAAAACTGAAGATTTCGTTCAGCGTGTGTGGTCCAGATGGTCCATGCAGTACTTGTCCGATCTGCACAACAGGACAAAGTGGACCCGTCAGAGGAACAACCTGTTCGTTGGCACAATGGTGCTGATCAAGGAGGATAACCTTCCTCCTCTCAAATGGCTTCTCGGAAGGGTGACGCAGATCCATCCAGGCGTGGATGGAAACATCAGGGTTGTTACTGTCCGGACTAAGGATGGGAATGTCGTACGTGCTATCTCTAAGATATGCATCCTGCCCATCAGCGATAACAACCAGCCACCAACGGCCGAGGGGAACTAGGTCTCCTCCAACGGAGGCGCAAGGGCGCCTGCGGGGGCCAACCGGCTCCCGCACACCAGTTAAGTGTATATGTTTAATAGATTTTCAAAAAGCTTAAGGAATGTTTTGTATACGTAGCCACCCTCTCCAACGGCCCAGAGGCCGTTCAGCGAAGCCACCCACGAAAGATGTCATCGTAGTCTCACGTCACTTCCTCGACTTTCTGGATTGCCCAGATGACAGATCTGCCAACGTAGAAGCTCAGAAACCCTCTCTCCGGAGATTCCCGGACCGGTTCCGTGTTCAGCGCCGTCCACGCCGCGGAATCAGGCACATGCTGTGTCTATGTTTGCTCGATGCTCAACCGATCTTCTACCAGCGCAATCGTCAGTCTGGGGCAATTTAGGAGGAAGCCATGCCACGCAGCTCTCGAAACCCAACCCACGTTCAACCAGGCGAACGCATCATCATCGGCGCAGGAGCGCTCGCGGAGGCGCGCAAGCCTCCGCGACAGGGAAGTCGTTTTTAGATTGTTCTTGACTTGTAAAAAATCGCTTCTCATCTTTTTCAGTCGTCTATTCTGTCCACGTCGCTGCGCCGGCGCGCGTAGCCGTAGCCGTCCGATGTCACCGATTCAATGCCACCCGTCCGGATCCCGATGCGACCGATCTAAAGGTCGATCATTCCTTCTGTAGTCCGACAGCGTAGTCGGATTCGACCCACAACGGTGGACCGTCCATGCAACCGAAGAATACTCCGCTGGCGACGAGAATGAAGACTCGCTAGCAACCTGGAGTTCCTGGAAACTCAACCGAACGCAGCCTTTCATAACGTTGATTCCTTATGTTGATTAGATCATATTGCCATGTATAGATTGTATCCATTAGTTTTGTAGTTAGTAGACTAGTAGGTGAAGTTTTGTGTATTTAGCTCTTTTGTAATACCGCGTATTCCAAGGCGGCCGGTATGTAAAATATCGTAGAATTTGTACCAGTTAGACCTATTAGAACCCCACTCTGTAATGGTCATCAGCCTAACTGAGGACCGCGAGCGGGTCTCTTATTCTCGCAGCTTCCTGCGTTTTGCAGCAGAGGTAGAACACTCAACCTAGCTCCGGCAGCCCGGAGATAGGAGAATAGCTCAGATCGAGAGTTAGTCAGTCTCGAGACAGTGCGCGAACCAGTCGCAAATAGTCGTCACAATAAACGTGTTCTATGCTATAATCGCCAGTGTTCCTTCAGTGTGGTGGAAGAAACCTCTCGTTGGTGCGGGATTAATTACCAGTGCGATCACCGTGCCAACCACTCTGGGCCACGGATTCCCCCAGAGGCGCGATTCGGAAATAATTCGTTTTGAGAAACGGTAGTTTCGGTCGTGGTTGACCAGTGCGTTAGGTCGAAGACGGAACAACAGTGTTGCCAAAGAAATTTCAAAAGAAATTACCAAATAACTTTCGAAGGAAGTCGAATACAAATAGGCAGAAGAATGTTTAAAGAGATAAATAAAACAAATCTTAAAAATTGCTTTATTAATATATTAACCCAAAATAAGAATGCCCGATAAAATTTCCGCGTACAGAAACAACAAGCACTCCTCGAAACTACAAAGCCATGTATTGATCTCAAAGAAATTGTGAAAGGTAATCCCAAAGAAAATACCAAATGATTTTTGGAATTAATTCGTAAAGGAACCACCGGCTCAAGAATAACTTATTCAAATTTTCTAAAGCTATCCTTCAAGAAGTTTCTGACAAAAAACACAGAGTTACTACTTAACGAATATCCAAAGATGAAACTTAATAAAATCCCAAAGAAATGACAATGACAATGACACAATGGACACATGCGAGTTTTTTTTGTCAAAATCTTATTTAGTGGGACTGTTATGCCAAAGTTGGGCCAAAGTCTGCGGTTCCTACAAAATTCAAAAATTTCGTATGGACGAAAGCCTACGAGGGATGAGGAGGGGGGGGGTATCTGAGAAGGCCAAAATTAAAGTTGAGTCTACGTAGTCTATGGGCAGCGCATATATTTAGTCCTGTTTTCAAATTTTCTACGCATATCAGTCCCACAAAAATGACTCTTTTTTTTCGCGCTCAACGTGGTATGGTTTACACTTTTTTCTCTTTTATTTTTTCAATAACAAAAACTCTGAACTTATGTCATAACACTATGAGATTTTCATGCATAAAGCTCGGATGTCTTCAGGCTAAACGAAGCCGAACGAAAACAGAAGAGTAGCGTCACACTTTATAACATTCTAAATACTCGGTTGAGTAGAAACCAGGTCACCGAGCAGGTTGGTGAATGTGTGAGTAGGTTAGTGAATTGGTGAGTGGGTGAGTGTGAGCTGGAAAAAATAGAGTGAGTTGGAAAGGCAGACAGTTTCAGACTAAAAAGCTAGCGCTTAGGGCAGGGCACTGCACCGTAAATTTGAGTGTGTTAGTTAGATAATTAGTAAATTGGTGTGTACATGTGTATCAGGTAGTGAGTACATTTAGCATTTGAAATTTATTCCATGGGAGTGAATAAGTGTATTAGTAAGAGAACTAGTAAGTTAGCTAGTATGTTGATGAGCGAGTTGGTGAATGAATGAGTTTACGAGTTATGAGCACGTGAATGAGTGAGTTGATAAATGAGGGATACAATAAGTAAAAAAGTGAGTAAGTTGCTATATGAGTGAGTTAATGTGGTAGTGAGTGAGTTTCCGGAGAGAAAATGAGTGAGCTAGTATATTAGTGAGCATGTGAGTTTATTAGATAGTGCGTTTGTGAGTTGATGCGTAAGTTTGGTGATAAGTTAGTGAGCTGATTAGTTAAAAAGCAAGCGAGTTATTCAGTAAGCTATTGATATTTGATACTTAACCTTCTGTAACTCGCACGGTTGACTACCTGTGTCGGCAGCACGCTAATGCTGAGTACCGTAAAACGGGGTATCTTTGATAATGCGGGTAACTTTGATAGTGCGACAGGCATTGTACAGTTTATCTTTTAAATATGATTCCTTCAATCAGTTTAGAAAAAGGCAAACGTAGATCAATTCTATACATACGAAAGTTCATCTTAGACGTATTTTCATTAAAACCAAGTTTATATACAACTTTTTGGGCAAAAAATAAAAATTGTTGATATTCTTGTCATTTGTCAACCCCTTCAAACAATCTGCTATACGACTTCGTTATTTTTTCAATGAATGGACTCTCATTCTCGATAGATCCATCATAATAGATTCCAATTCTGGCCTCGAATCTCTTAACGAAGTGTGTTTTTACGAAATGGAAGCAATTTTGTAAATTGGGACATAGATCTTCATACACCGATAAACGCCTAAAAGTATGCAATGACCTTGTAATTCCATGTACAGTGGTTTTTCGGTTTTATCACGCTCAAAACAAATTTTACCGTGATAAAAACGAAACCGTGAATTTGGCGAAACGAGAAATAAATGTAATTTTTTTATCAAAAATTGTTCAGCTGCAAAATATATTAGTCATAGCTTATATTAATTAACTGTTTTGGTGGACTGGACAATGCTGTATTGACTTTATATTGATTTCGGAATGTTTTGAAACAAGTGTGATAAAAACGAAATGAAAATCGTGATAAAATCGAACAGAAAACCGTGAATTTGGGCGAGTAGTGATTAAAACGACCAGTGATAAAACCGAAACGCCACTGTAGTTAAATCTGTGTTGCTCAAAGTTTGTTAATAAAACATTCAAAAAATACAAAAAAAAAGAAAACGTTCCATGAATAGCATGAAATCATATGTAGATGTACTGTTAAACACATATTTTCACAAAGATAATAATTTTTGATAGCTAAATTCACATTTTTTCACTCAGTACTTCACAAACTCATTTTTATATGTACAATTTAGTAAAAAATCAATGTTTTAATATATAAATTATATCTTATATATTCCACAAGGCTTCTCTCATCATGTTCATACTCCTAAGCTTTCAATATGTGATTATTTTTTTTAGATTTGATGTGTCTTCAGGGCACTATCAAAGTTACCCCAAAATGAAAATCTGATTCTCGCTCTTATGAAAAACTAAAAGCTACCCAAGATATTAAAGATTATCGGATCTGTCATTTGCAATTGATAACTGATACCCCAGTACTTGTTTTAAAAATAAAAAAAACTTGGGAATATACTGTACCATGGAAAATTATTAAGGAAATTCACTGAAAAACTATCAAAGTTACCCCGTTTTACGGTACAAAAAGTGAGATTTTTTCAACGTGTTGTACAAAATACAACAGCGCGATCGCTCGAGGGTTAATGGGCTACAACTCGTAGCCGTGAGTCTACGCCGAATGAAGTATCCGCCTCCACTGGCCTCGGTCCTGGGCCAATCGCTTCCAGTCCTTAGGTCCCACTCAACTGCAAAGAGCCAACGTGTGCGCGGCCTTCCACGAAGCCGACGACCCCTTCGTGGTTCTCTGCTGAATATAATTTTAGCTTGTCGTTCCTCCGGCATACGAGCTACGTGTCCAGCCCACCGCAGCCTGCCGTGTTGTATTCGCTTTACTATATCCATCTCTTTATATACCTGGTACAATTCGTAGTTCATGCGACGCCGCCAGATGCCGTCCTCCAGTTTACCACCGAGTATTGTTTACAGCACTTCACGTTCGAAGACTCCAAAAGCTCTCCGATCAACTTCTTTCAACGTCCACGTTTCATGACCGTGTAAAACGACCGGAAGAATCAGAGACTTGCACAACGCGAGTTTTGTCTTCGTTTGCAGCCTGCGGGACTTCAGCTGGTTTCGCAGAGCGAAAAAGGCCCGATTTGCAGCAGCAATCCGTCTTTTCACCTCGCGGGTAACATCATTATCGCACGTCACTAGAGTACCAAGATAAACAAATTCATCCACAACTTCAAACTTTTCCCCACCTAGCACCACTACCACGGCCGGACCGACGTTGACCACCAGCCGTCATGTACTTAGTCTTTGTGGTGTTAATCGTAAGTCCAATCCTCTCGCAGTCTCCCTTTTAAAAGGTACGAACGCCTCTTGCACGGCCCGACGGTCGATTCCGATGATGTCGATATCGTCCGCAAAGCCCAGGAGCATATGCGACTTCGTGACAGTGGATTTCGCTCCTGTGCACACCATCTCTCCTTATCGCTCCTTCCAGTGCTATGTTGAACAGTAAGTTCGAAAGAGCATCGCCCTGCTTCAGTCCGCAAAAGACTACGAACGATGACAAAATTTCATCCGCAACCCGTACACTTGATTTCGATCCGTCAAGCGTTGCACGAATCAGTCTAATCAGCTTCGCCGGAAATCCATGTTCGATCATAATCCGCCAAAACTCGTTTCTCTTCAGTGGATCGTACGCCGCCTTGAAATCAATAAACAGATGATGGGTCTGCAAGTTGTACTCCCGAAATTTATCGAGAATCTGCCGCAGGGTGAACATCTGATCCGTCTTTGATCGGCCCTCACGAAATCCTGCCTGATATTCGCCGACGAAGGACTCCTCAATCGGCCTCAGCCTGTGGAACAGAACTCCGGACCCAATATTGTACGCTGAATTGAGGAGTGTTATTCCTCTGTAATTTGCGCACCCTAGCCGATTCCCTTTCTTGAAAAGAGGGCAAATGAGACCATCCAACCAACTACCAGGCAGTTCTTCCTCCTCCCATATCTTCAATATAATACGGTGTAAGAGTTGATACAGCTGATCACTACCGTGCTTGAGAAGCTTGGCCGGGAGTTCGTCCTTCCCAGCAGGCTTGTTGTTCTTCAGTCCCCTAATGGCTATCTTGACCTCGTCTAGCGTTGGAGGTTCTTGGAGTGAGCTATTGAGTTAGTGCATTTATGAAAGAGTGAGTAATGTAGTGAGCTTCAGTAAATTGTGTGAAGAGTTAATAAGCGATTAAGCTAGTGAGTAACTTTGCTTTAGTGAGTGAGCTTCAGTGAGTATGTGAGTCATGTAGTGACATAGTGAGTGATTTAGTGATTCATTGACGCAATAAGGTAAAAGTAAATGAGTGAGAGAGCGAGTGAAGGTATTAGCTAATCAGTTAATTATTTTGTGGTTTAGTAAGTGAGCGAGCCTCTTAATCAGCGAATTTATGGGCAAATGAATGGGTAAGTGTAGTCAAACAAGTCATATAAGAGTAGCGACGGCTCAGATTTTAGATATATAAAATTCAATTTAGTATAATTCCAGCAATGTATTTCAAAAAACGTCAAATTTACTTCTACAGCAACCCCAACTTTCGCTGCCGTAAGTGTTGTATGACAGGTATGTTACTTAGGTTAGTAATTACGTGGGTTAGTGTGTAAATGGTCCTTTCAGTGAGGCAGTGAAACAATTAGTTAGTGATGTAGTGAGTTATAGGTGTAGTGATTAAATGAGAGATGCAGTCGGTGAGTATTTTAATTAATAAGTGATTGCGTAATTATTCGACTGGATGATTTCTCAAATTGACCTGGCTCTCGCAGTCTAGGGGATCAAAACAGATAGTTTTGTTCTGTCCTACAACATCTCTAAGAACAGTGTCGTTAGAAATAGTTAGTGCCCCAATTTCTACCAATAATTGTATAAATGTTGTAACTGCCGATGGGACGCTCCACGCGTCCTGTGGCATCGGCGTCCGTACGCCCAGGCCAGCTTTCCTCTAAAGTACCTCAGGGTCGGCATGGACCGGGGAAGACTCAGACACCTTACACTTACCTGCCAACATTCGATCGGACTGAACAATGGGGAAGGCCAGTTAAAACGTTTGGGAACCTCTCTCTCTCTTTTAGATTGTAAAGGCCTAGAGTTGAGTGACTATCTACTACTGTAATGTGTATTGTGGTGTGGGTTAATTTTTACAATAATTGTCAAATATTCGTTGGGGCCCATTGTTGACGAGGAGGAGGTGGTAAGGAGATGCTGACATACCTGACGGAGCTAGTGTGGTCGTCGTCGTAGAGAAGGATGTGGTGTTGGTTGCGGAGATCACAGAGAGCCGGGTGTCGCATGCCGGCAGAGAACGGGGTTCCGCATCGCTGGTCGAAACTTCTCGCCGCCCCGCGGCTTGACTACGGTAGCATCTTCATGGAGATGTGCATCGTGTTCCTACGTCTACACTCCCAAAAACTTCCACTTTCCGTTAGAGAGCTGGAACCACTTTTCAGGTCGTTGTTATCTTTCGCCTCAGTGTCACAGGGGGGGGGGGTCCGGTTAACCGGCTTCAACGCGCGGTGGCTTGTATCGGGGACTCTCTTTACTTTTGGAACTTTTCCTTGGACAACACTATCGACCAAAACTTAACTGACCACGCGCGGCTTCAACCCGATCACTCTCAAAGTCTTCTGTTCCGGCTTCAAGAAGAACGTCTTCTCTGCATGACATTCCGAACTATTCTCTCTTTACTTTTGTCCTTACCATCGGCGCATCCCATCTCCACACTCCAAACTCCTTTCCCTCCATCCTCATTCCATTCCTCCAGTTGCTCCTCTCCATTCCTCTATTCACAATCCCGGATTTCGTGTTGTAGTATTCCTACTTTGTTCCCCTTTTCTAAGCATTCTGCTACGAGGGGCATAAGGTTGATTTGATAACCGTTTTTTGAATTTCATTTATAATGTAACAGGGGTTCTCAACTTATTTTTTTAACAACTAGCTATACTAACACAATTTTAACATTCCTGACAACTACATTTAAGTTCCACGTTTACTAACATCAACAATTTATAGTTTTACAAGCAACAGAAGAAGCAGTACTTTCAAAACAAAGAACAATTATTTTTACTTTTTTTCAACAAACAAAAAAAAAACAAAATTTTAACCTTAGCCTACCGTTGTTCCCGATATTGTCGGTAACAATGTTTAAAACTGAGTACAAGAAGCTCCAAATGCACGAAACGGCAAGAACTAAAAACGAAAAACGGTAGACAGTTCCACCCTTGAAAAAGGCCAAATACAAAGTGCCGAAACGTCGGGTAGAGCAAAACTATCCGTTTTGATCCCCTAGACTGCGAGAGCCAGTTAAATTGGATTAATAAGTGAGTGATCATGTGAGCGACTGAGTGAGTGAGTGAATTAGAGTTTCATTCAATTAGTAAGTGAGTGAGGCTGTTAGTGAGAGAATGAGTGAGTATATGAGTGAGTTAGTTAGTAATGAAAATAGTTTAGTCAATAATACGTGAGCGAGTTAGTAAGTGAACTAATTCAATTCAATTCAATTCAATTCAATTTATTGGAAAAAAAGCATATATCCTAAGTGTACCTGCTTACGATCCCTAATGAATTACATTCTTTTAAAGGGTCGTTAGGTTGACCTAAGCTAAATCTAGTGTGCTCTTATACATTATGGTATGATATAATTATTAACATTATCTTTAATATAACTTTTCAAACATCTCTTGAATTCTAGGATTGAGTTTGAGTTTTTTATATATTCTGGAAGCTGATTGAATATGTTAGGTCCCATATCGATAAATCTTCGTCTTCCTACTTCACTTCTAAAACCACTTTGTTGTAGCATATGAGCATATCTTGTTTGATGTTGATGTCGTGCGCCGCTGAATATCCAGTTGTGGTGTAGGTTGAAATTGTTAACGACTTTGAACATTGTTATTCCTATCTGGAACGTGAAGAGTCCCAACACTGGCAGAATGTTATTCTCTGTATTGTATAGCGTATTTGTAGGTTGCAGGAAAGGGAGATTATAGACAGCTTTCACACACCGATTTTGTTGCACTTGCATTTCTTTCAGGTACGTTTGGCAAGATGTACCCCATGCTGCTATACCGTATTGGTATCGACTATGAATGAAAGCATAGTACATTTTCAGGAGAACGTGTCGAGGAACGTAGGGTGCTAGTCTCCGCAGGATTCCGCATAAAGATGAGCAGCTTGCGACTGTTTCTCGGATATGAACATCCCATTTCAATCTGTTGTCAATCCAAACTCCTAGGTACTTAAATCTGTCTACTTCTTCGATAGTAGCTCCATTTATAACCAACCCCATTGTGGCGCCTAATGTCTCTCTTTTTCCAAACAGCATCATTTTGGTTTTCTGCAAATTCAGCGCCAAGAGATTGTTTTCGAGATACTGCATAATCAATTTTAGATCATGAGACATATCACGATATAATTCTGAGACAGTCTTGGCTTCGTATGAGATCGCCGTATCATCTGCAAAAAGCCTCAGTTGTCCTTTCAAGTTGAGTTTCGCTATGTCATTGACGTATATTAGAAACAACAGGGGTCCAATATTACTACCTTGTGGGACGCCACAATTAATAGTGGACGGTGTACTTTTGATCCCATCTATCACGACCTGTTGCCGACGATCCTTTAAATAGCTCTCCAAAAATTGATTGGCCACACCACGAATACCATAAGCTTCTAGTTTTTTCAGTAGGATTCGATGATTTATGGTATCGAAGGCTTTCGAAAGGTCAAGAAAAACGGCTGCAGCGGACATTTTCTTATCTACCGAACGGGAAATATCGTCGACCAGCTCAAGGACTGCTACTTCAGTTGATGAACCTTGTCTGAAACCAAACTGATGCTGGAACAGTAAGCCGGTGGTATGCATGAAGTTATTGAGCCGGGAGCATAAAAGTTTCTCGAAGACTTTGTTAATAGAAGGTAGTACAGATATTGGTCTATAGTTTGTCGCTTTTTTGGGGTTGCCATTTTTGAAAACCGGATACACTAGAGCTTGCTTCAAACCGCTTGGATAAATGCCAAGAGAAATACTGTCGTTGAAACAGTCACACAAAATGCTGGAAAGTAGCACACTGTGCCTTTTCAGAGCCCCCACTGGAAAACCATCTATACCTGTGGCTTTCGATACATCCAGACCAGAAATAATATTTGAAACTTCTACTTGTGTAGTTGGTCGCAGGAACATCGATGTGTTGGATATCGTCATGGTGCCAAATTTGTTGATGTTTCCATCAGAAACGAGGGTGCTGGCGAGGTTATCTCCGATGGAAGAGAAGAAGGTATTGAAGATATCTCCAACACTGGCTGGAACATCCGTTTCCACTCCATTAGCTTCTAGAATCAGCTGCTTTTTCTTTCCCGACTTGTTGCCCATCAGTTCATTGATTTTACTCCATAGATATTTTGGATTATTTGAGGAAAACATTCGTTGATAATAAGCGGATTTTGCTCGACGTTTCGTATCTGCCAGCTTCTTGTTCGCATGAGCTAGAAGACGTTTTAGGTTTTCATTCATTCTATCTCTTTTCCATTTTTGAAACAGATTGTTTGATATCTTGCCCAGTTTCCAAACATCAAAGTTGAGCCATGGACAAACATTAGTTTTCGTCTTAACACGGACAGAGAAAGTAGACGAAAAAGACAGGATCAGTTGGGAATATCGATCTGTGATTAGCTGCAGACGATCCTGAGGTTGCAAGGAGCCGAAGTCGGTTGTTTGAAGAAACGATTGGAAGTTGGAGTTGACATGTCGGTAATTCACGATGGTTTTTGTTAGAATCCTATCCTCTTTTCTCATTTTCTTGTTGAACTTAGTTAAGACATAGCAATGATCGCTAAGACTGCAGTTGATCGTGTAGTTCGTAATGCGTTCAGACTTATCAGCTTGACAAACAACGTGATCGAGTATGTTGGAGCTGCTAGGGCGAGTTACATGCGTATTCGTCACAATCATATTGTAGGATGATAACATTTGCAAATACTGTTGAGCCATTCGACAATTTTCGTTGTTGATTGCTATGTTCATGTCACCTAGTATGAAGCATGGTTGTTTGGAATCCAGGGACGAAAGTATTAGCTCCATATGCGAAATAAACCTGCTTATGTCATAACCTGGTGGACGATAGATACCGTAAACGGTAACACTAGGACTCGTCTGTATTTCTACTCCAACATGATGGTATCCATCATCCGTTGCATTAGCCTTCACCGAGAAGTTTAAACCATCTCGTACAAAAACTGCCACACCACCAGCTGAGTTACGACGACAAGAGTAAGTGCTTTGGTATCCAGGAATATTGTAGAAATTCGATCTGCTTTCCTTAATCCAGGTTTCCTCAACTACCAGAACATCGATCGTTACTTCCAAATTATGTAGGAAAATATAGAATGCGTCCAACTTTTCGAAGTTGTTCATTCCTCGGATATTAATTTGGAGCATATTGAAACCATCGCATGAGGCTATTTGGACATCAGAATTATTCAAACGGAGATTTGTAGCACGATTGATTTGTTCCATTTCGCTAATTTGTTCAATTTACGGCGAATAACAGGAAATATTACTTCCTGCACGATATGAGCCTATTCAAATCAGCTCGAGATTGAACTTTGATAAGCTTCGAGTTTTTAGACTGTTTGGCTAGTATAATGCCGTTTCGTCCAGGCCAGATGTATTGAAGATTCAACGAAACTTGCTTCTTTTTTAAGTCCCTGAGAATTTCCATTGACAACGGAGACAAATCATCTCTGATGTGGACCTTGTTGGACCAGCCACGAGGCCAACGAACGCCAGCGATCATTGATACGGTCAGCGAACCGAATTTCTTTTTCCTTGCAATTAAAGTTTCTTTGTCGTGGACATTTTTGAAGCAAACTCTTATTGGGTGATTTTCACCCTTCGAGACGGTCACTCTAGTACAGGAAACAATTGAGTTGCTATTTGTTTCAATGCCTAGAGTACGACAGGTTGCATCAAAAAGCGTTTCCGTGTTTTCGTTTGGAATACGTGGAATCCCCAAAAGTATTGCGTTGGCTGATAATTGTGCCCGTTGATGCAAGTCAAGATCAACTTCCTGCTTGTGAACTGCATCTGAAACAGTTGCAGCTTCAGTTGAAAGTATTGCCAAGGATTTTTTCAACTGTTCGTTTTCTACTTTTAGCTTTCCGATTTCAGCTTTGAGCTTGAATATCTCGTCATTGAAATCATCAAGCTTGTCCGACAAGAATTGTTGGCTTCGTTCGATTTTACCAATCAACTTATCTGCATGTTTAGACAGATAATCAGATATAAGTTCTGGCAGCTCTTCCATTTTCCAGCGAGACATTGAGCTCCTAGTTCTAGTATCCTCTAAGAGATGGCGCTATACAGATAACAATCGAGGTGCAGTTGTCTCCGGTAACGACAAAATGTCAGACGAGAATCTGTGATAGCAACGTTGACTATGTGGATGAGTATTACTTACACACGGATAGGGATGATCTTCATATGTAGCTGTGTTTACACGGTGAGCGATGATCGGATTCGATGCAACGTGCTCGTATACGATCTCGAGTGTCCGCTTTCGTGGGTTACGTAGGATGACGTCAGCAGCAGCGAAAGACTTGGCAATGACGTCAGCAGCAGCGAAAGACTTGGCAGTGAGCAGCTGATGGAGGGTGGGCAGGTGGTGGTGGGTGTTCGGTCGGTGACGGGGGAATGAAAACAACCAGCAAAAATCTCCGTTTATTGCAGCACTTTCACGATTACAGGACTGATGCTAACTTATGTCACTTATTTAGGCTGGATAGTGGTATGGTGGTATCAGAGCGCAGCGAGGATTTTTTATTTGGGCGGCAGTTCATTAGCAACAGCAACAGCAAGGCAAACATCAGCAGCAGCAACAAACAGCGCAGATTTGTTTACATTTGTATAGGCACTTGTGGTACGAAATGATATGGCCGTTCGACTTTACAACAGCAGCAGCGGCAGCATATTTCATGGGTTTCTCTGGTGATTCTACTCACGGAAACGCAGATATTTGATGCGGTGGGGCAGCAATGATCAATCGGGATCTTTGAGCAGTAGATGGCAGAATTTTGGTGATAATTGTCACGAAGATTTTGTGAAATTAATCGGAGCACAGAGCACAAACAGCTTGGTCACAGCAGGGTTGCCAGATTGATTACTAACTAACAGGTAAGCATGTGAGTTATCAAGTTAGCGAGTGAGTAAATCTGTTAACGAGTGGGTATGTGAATGAAGAGCACGAATGATAATTGATAAGTGTGGCATCTGTAAATCAACAAGCTTAAGATTAAAATTCATAACTAAGAGAAGCCATTACATGGTTATGATCCAAATCCCAACCGATTCAATGTTGGTCATTGGGATCGATGTGCTTTTATTAGATTTAAACTTATAAATGTGAAGAAGTCACAGTTTTCATTCAACTGAAAATAAGTTCAATTCCAGGTGGAACGTAATTTCAACATAAAAGAATACAATTCACTAGGAAATTCATTGAAATATTCATGTTATTAATGAAGTTAGTTACTTATTCAATGCCTTATGCATGGATTTTTCGTAAAAATTTTACAGTGTGAATGTTATGCGTAGTAATTCAACACTGGGATCATTTGATTTGACCTGTTTCAAATAAGTCTTCGAATAAAGTATGTTATTTGTTGATGTTTTATGAAAATATGCGTAAACATGCGTAGAACGGCAGTGTATCTTCATGAATTTTCATTATTTTTCATTACATTTTATTTTTTCCTTGGCTTCTTTTTTTTTTTGGCACTGAAGAAGTCTGTAAGTCCCAGACGAAATAGGCCTATCTGTCTGGAGATAAGCACATTAGTATTAAATTAAATTAATTAAAAAGAGAAATAAAAAGAACATGTTCGTCTTTTCTAGTTTTTCTTCAAAAGTTAATAAGTGTTATTTTGTTTTTGCAAAAGTGAAGTAAAAGAAAAGCGTTTCTTTTTTATTTCAACCAGTGTTTCAAGTGAAACAGTTCTACTTATGCTACATATTTTCGGAATAGACGCTCAAAATTGTGCTTTGAGATCTTTAGACTATACCCCCTGATGGAATATAAATTATTAAGCCGTCGTAAAAAATATTTAAATTGTCAGTTTTTCCCATGACAATAATTTAGTAAAAGGTTCAAATATTCAGATCGCTGCCCTATCCTACTGTCCATCGCACCTCCCATACAAGTGGCCGCATGCTCCCCCTTCGGCACCCCTCCAGCAAACATACCCGCAGCGGCATGGTATAATTACTGCTTCACTCCAAAGACACCCCACCGAATCGCTGATGTAGAATGTGAAATATTTGGCCGATCCGCACTGGCAACAGGATGGCAACGATGAGGTCCCCCGGAAGAACGTACAGCTGCCGAAATGAAAAATTCAACGCAATCAATAATTAATTATCGGCTCCTCGCCGGAGTGCCTGAGTGCTGATAACTGAAGAGGATGATGATGGGAGATGGGATCCCTTCTGCTGCTGGAGCTGGAGCAGAATTGAAAGTCATGTTTACCCCTCCTGAACCAGTCAGCAGCGCAGCGGGATAAGCCATTGCTGATGGGGGTGGCCAGAGAGCGAACCATTTCCGGCGGTGGGGCTGCGTGAAGTGAAGATTTGATTGCGTATTAAATCCGGTGACGGGAAAGGCGTAGTAATTACCTTTTTCGCATAATCGGACCCCAAGGGGGTGCGATCAGGATGGAAGAGTAAAAGCGAGTGCAGAGTTAAACGAATATACTGTTCGGTCAATTTTAATTTTTTTTTTTTTTTTAAAGCAGCAGAAAGGCAACCTGTTCGATAAAGTAGAATAGAATCTAGGCGCTGTACAAAAATGTAAGTGCAGCTGTCAATTGAAATTGCTCACGTAGTGCCCCAGTGGACAATAGAGCTGTAAATTAGGTTAAGTGATTAAGAATAAAAAAAAAAAAAAAAAAAATTTTAATTTTTCGGGTGATTCGTTAGCGTTTTTTTTTTTCGAATGTGGTGTTGGGGAGTTGCAAATGGGACACGCCCTAAGTGGGTTGTTGGAATATATATTAGCCTGGTACACGGCTTACATGGGAAAATATAAAAAACTAGCTGTACCCGGCAAACTTTGTCTTGCCTACTGCGTTTTTTGACGTTTCAAGCTTCTAGCCAAGACCAAGTCCCCGGTATGGAATGTATGAAAACCCGATTTTCGAAAACTCTCAATTTTCCCATGTTTTTTGGCTCATAAACCTTCCTTGGGTGAAAACTAACAGAACAAAACTTAGACGACCCAAATCGGACCATCCGTTCGCAAGTTATGCGCGGTCCCACGTATGCCACTGCATTTTTATATATATAGATGGAAAAAACTCCAACTCCTGTATACTTTTTGAGTTCCATTTTGATCCCATATCAACTGTGCAAAATTTCAGATCGATCGAAGAAGCTATATTTTAGCACTCACCATTCTTAGTTTTTCATACGATTTACTATGGGGAAAATTTACTTCTTCAAAGAAAAATCGCTTGAGGCCATCCATTGATTCCTAAAAATAAGTCATTGAATGATTTATGTAGACAATTTCACGAGGAATCAGACCTCCGAAGACCGCAAAGCGATGCGACATTCGTGGAAAAAGTTATTAAGCCTTACCCGATCGATAAAATGATGAGATTTTCTTATTTATTGTTATTTCTTACATGTTAAACAGCGTTGGCATGCCATTCGATTTTCAGTCAATAACTTTTTCCACATGCTTTAGATCGCTTTGCGGTCTTCAGAGGGTTTATTCCGCATGAAATTTCCAACAGAAATCATCGATATATTTTTAGGGGTTAAGGGGCAACCTGTGGAGATTTTTCTTTGAAAAATTGCACAGTTGATATGGGGCCAAAACGGAACTCAAAAAGTGTACAGGAGTAAAATGTCTTTTTGTGTCCCACGCTAATATATATTGGTTGATGGGCATCAAGGACGCATAAGGGAACACTGTACAACCTTCAGGGTGGTTCTCATCCTCTTACTTAACAGCTCCTACCGTTAAATTCACGAGAAATATGCTGAAATAAGAGCAACCTTAGGCGTACTTTATAATGTATTTCAT
The DNA here is from genome assembly GCF_035046485.1 of Aedes albopictus. Taxonomy (NCBI): domain Eukaryota; kingdom Metazoa; phylum Arthropoda; class Insecta; order Diptera; family Culicidae; genus Aedes; species Aedes albopictus. The sequence goes on along the minus strand of NC_085138.1, from coordinate 86,354,821 downwards.
TCAAACTGCTTCTTACCAGAAGAAGTAATCATGCACCCGAAAGTGGGAAGCTTAAGCTGATAAATTATCCTCCAAATCCGTCGTTTATCAAGTCAGCATTCAGCTGTGCACAAAGCTTTTTCTTCCTACTCTTAAATTTCTCCCGGTTTCACATCACTTTCATCCCGAGCACAATCGATTTTTCCTTCCTTCGCAATCACCGGAAAACACCTGATACCAACACTTAAGCAAACTCCAGCCTCCTTTTTCCCCAACCACCCACCTTGATACAGAGTGATCAAAATGTCTATCTATACTAGACGAGTAAAAACAATGCCTTCGGCAGGTTCAAGGCCATGGCTGCCACCCTGCTGCAGCTATCAAGGTTCAATGAGTTTCTCTAACCCTCATTGATCACCCACAGAGCGCTTCGGCCTCGTCTGTCTACACCTATTGGGAAATCATTCGCCACACCTCCACAGCCATAGACAATCAGAGTCCGACATACATCAGCCTACGCAAGGACAAATGACGGCTACCATTAACCCAGAAAAAAAGAAACGCATCCAGTGTCTATTTGTCACCGCCCCCACCCCCACCGGCGTTTTCCCAGAAGCTTTCCCCCTTTCCCGTTAACCCGTAACTGCAAAGGTTAACTCAGTGGAGCGTCTGACTGTGAAACAAAAGCTTGCATGCTGTTGTTTGTTCATTCCTCGTCGTTTTCCTTTCACCTTTCATCAGGATTCCCAAGCAACAAACGACGACCCGCATACCTACACGAGTGGGTTTCTACGAAAGGGAAAGCAACGGAACGGAACGAAACGGTACCCATAGCTGCTGCGGACAGTCCTACAGAGAGAGGTGCCATAATGCCACCGAGCGAAATGCGCCCTCTGAACCAAGAGAGGGAAATTTGAGTCCAACAACGCTGGCGTTGCCTGTCGATGCCGAGCTCCACTGACTGATGAGGACACGTTGCCCACACGGTGGGAAAATCGGGGGCTCGAAAGGGTGCGATTTTCTGTGTTATGGTAGGGGAATGTGAAGTTAAATGTTACAATGTTCTAAGTCATTCTTAAGTATCAGTTATCAGTACTGAATTCTGAAGCACTGATGAGAAATGGCAAATGGCAGATTACTGGAAAAAGTTGTAATTAGAAGGTACATAATGTTGCTAAATGACAAATTGAGAGGTGATATTTGTGAAAAAAAGAGTACTGGTGGGATTTGAACCCACGACTTTCAATTCGCAAGACCGGCGCTTTAACCAGCTAAGCCACAAAACAACAAACGATTTTGCGGAAAAGAAAGCCTAACTGACTCCAAAGCCACAGCATAAAAAAATCCAAGATTCTCCTTTTTTCGTATCATCAATACACATTTTTCAAAGTTGAAATTTGGCATATTTCACATTACTCTTGTCGTCAAAAAATGTATTCAACTTGATTAAAATGTATCAAAACATATTTACTGAACGACAGTTAGGATTAACAATAAAATCGTGATTTTAGGGCATTTAGGCACACTATCCATCAAAGCTGTCGTATTTTAAACAACAATGCACTGATTTTTCAAAAGTCTTCCATGATTAACAGATAAATGTATGTAGATTTTTTAGCATACAAAGAATTTTATTTATTTATTACTTTACAACTCTGAGGTATGGCTGGTCAAAGCATAGGTTTTTTAAGCGTTGTAACGTCACGGAAACCTTTATGAAATGTATTCAATTTCGGAACAAGTTTCAAATATGAAATTATGTATGGTCTTTGTACTCCAGAATATCTTTCAAATGAGACTAGAAGAAAGTAAATCGGTTCACTGACGCCTGAGTTTGACCTGGTTGAAGTTTGCGTTGTAACGTCACGAAAAAAAAAGTTCTGTGGAAAAGACCAAATTTCTCTGGCTTGGACGGCTCCTGCAGTGGACAAAGGTAGTTCTATATTGAATACTATTTCTTTCTCGTTGTGTATGAGCCCTTTTTCAAAGTACCATTTATAAATTGCGTACCATTAGGGCCCATTCATAAATTACGTAGACTCTTGAGGGACGGGGGAGGTGACGTTTGGCCAAAGTCTACGTTCTATACAAATTCCAAAAATTGTGTTAATTATAATTGCACTACGATCTTGTAAAAATTTTAAATCGTAGTCAAATGCCACTTAAATCGATAATTTCTATGGTATCAGAACCAAACAGATAAAACACTGACAAAATTACTATCTCGTATATCTCAGGGTTTTGATAACTTCGAGAGTTGATTTTTTCAGCAAAGTTGTTAGGTTGGTCGAAGACTTACAGTTGATGGATAGTTTGGTTTAAAATTCCACCAAAAAACGGCGCTAGAGAACTTTCAAATTTCAAATTTCATATATCTCAGGACCCCGGTTACTTAAAAAGGTGGTTTCATCGGCAAAACTGTTTGGTAAGTCAAGGACTTGCAGTGGATTTACCATTAGATGCGAGATTTCGTCACTAGAAGACTCTATCCAAGTAACAATGAACGCTGAGCAGTGAGAGTATTAGCCGAACAATAGCTGGTTAATGGTGTCGATGGCTGAACACAATGACAGCTGAACATTGGTCTAAAGCACGGCTTGTTAAACCTCTATAATTAGCAATACATAGATGACTGAATATCGAGTTGAATAGAATGTTATTGATCTGGGAAACCAGCTTTAAAACACACCAACATGCAGAGTTAATCATCTGTTGTTCAACCTTTAATACAATAATTTTTGACAGCTAACCCAAGCATAGTTTTCGTGAAGTCCACATCGCTTTTTCAGCCTCATTACAGACTTAATTCAATTTATGTTCTTGACTATTCACACACAACAAGTAATGTTCTTATTTTCGTGAATATGTATACGATTGTGTGTGGTGTATGTGCTATAAATGAGAAGGTCTGAGTTCAATTCCACGGATTAATTTATACATTCCTAAACATCTCTTCTGGGAAAAGACGCAGCTAAAGGGTAAAATAGACTCACAAATGTGCTTTTATTTTGTTTCTACACAATTAATAAATTTAATTGATAACTGATTAAGCGCATATTAAGCGTTAAATCAGCCTTCCTATAAACCTTTAAATCAGCTAAAGGTTGAATAAAACCACAAAAATTAGAAGTTTAGGAGCCGAATAAAGGATTGTGCTCAGCTTTTGTTCAAATGAAGGCTGATTTTAAATAGTCGGAGAAACGTTTGTACAGCACCAAATTGTTACCTGGGTAGATTCCATTTAGCAAAAGCTGTCAAATGATTAGAATTTCTCAAAAACTTCTACAAGCTCTAATTTTTTTCACGTTGAACATATTGTATTCCAATGAAATGGTAATCAAAGACCTATTGATTTGATTCACTTGGCCTCAAAATATTAGAGTTAATAGAACGACAGTTAAAAAAGATGTATTCTGCTTGAAGCGCTCCATCTTTGTGTAGAGCTAACCAATCAAGTTCAAATTTGTAGCAATTACAGAAAACAAGCTGAGGGGCTATCTGACATAATTTGAGAATTTTAGATATTTTTTTACAGAATTACGGCTTTTTGAATGTTTTCAAGATAAGTAAAAACCTGAGAGAGAGGAGACAGCTCACTGACGGCGCCAATGTTTACATTTCTTACTTATTTTTACGCCGCACGATACTTTGAAAATTTATTACTAGTCAAAACTGTTTTGCATATTGAGTTTGCTGCGACAGAGCATAGAAAATAAATGGATTCGTTGCGCTGGTTACGGAAAACTGACCATCATCATTTTATCTTTTTTAATTTCTACAAACGGAGAAAAATTTTAATAAGATTCTTTGGATATTTGGCCACTCCACACCACCAATGTGCGATTTTCAGCTCGGTTCGCGGTGACAGTTTGTGACTGGTTCTCCTTGACATTAAGTAGCACGCACTCAAAGCCAGCTGTCTCCTCTCTCTCAGGTAAAAACATGGAATGCTTTTGAAAATTCGTAGCTTGCGCCACGGTGTGGCAGAAATTAAAACCAAGACTTTGATATCACAAGAATCACTAACTCATATATCTCAGGACCCTGATTACTTTGACAGTTGTTTAACTTTTCAAAGATCTTCAGTTTGAAAGTCGTTTTGTTATAGGTTTAACTTGCCTAGTGGTAGTTGAAATTTTGAAAAATCATGCGCATTATGTTTTTTCAGAAAAGTTGTAACTTTTTAAATGTGCCCAGAGTTTTTCAAATTGAGACTGCTGATTTCTCAACTAGTCAAAATTTATAGGAAATACATATGTGCGTCGATGCGTCGTCCTGTCCATGGGCAACGTCGAACCCAAAATCGGTCGACTTAAAATGTGAATGTAATTCCCTTTAAATTTATTGTAAGAACTATAAGTGTTGTGTCCTGTCTCGCGTCGCGTTTTATGTGTATTGTCGAGGTTCTTACTTTAGAACAAACCTCAAGAAATTGAAGTGACTTGTAGAAAACTTTTTGAGGAATTCTAATAATTTGCAAACTATTATAAACTTTTGAGTAGCGTCACCCAGTGACGAAATCTCACGTCCAATGAAAAATCAACTGTAAGTGTTATATGTTGGAAATCTTCAAAAGAAAAATCTAAGGATTACCCAAAAAAATCTTCCAAGATTCACTCAAAATATTTTTCGCCAAAATCTTCCACAAATATTTCTTACGGCTTTTCAAAGATTTTTTACAATGACACGTTCAAGAGTTCTTTTTACGATTCCTAGGAATTGTAAAAAAGATTGCTCAATAGTAGGAAGGGATTAGAGATTACTTCCATAATACTCGCAGGAATTCAATTCCCCCTGGAAATCTTTTCAAACTCCCTTAAGCAATCTCGCCGGGAAAAAGGCTTCGAAGTCATCGGTTTTGCAGATGACGTAGTTATAATAGTGCGTGGAAAGTTTGACAGTATCATAACAAACAGAATGCAATCTGCACTAAACTGCACCTGGCGTTGGTGTCAAAACGAAGGATTGAACATCAACCCTTCAAAAGCAGTTTTAGTGCCATTTACCCGCAGAAGAAAACCTGCTTTGAAAACTTTGAAAATTAACGGATCTATCTTAAAATTCTCGTCAAATGCTAAATATCTGGGAGTAATTCTAGATGATAAACTTAACTGGAACTTACACTTAGAACATGTAATTAACAAAGCCACGAGTGCTCTTTGGGTAAGTAAAACTACGTTTGGAAGAAAATGGGGGCTCAAATCAAAAATGATTCATTGGATCTATACGGTTATCGTAAGACCCAGGATAGTCTATGCGTCGCTGGTTTGGTGGCCTAAGACAAAACACCTACAACACAAAGAAGACTCGAAAAGGTACAACGTTTGGCTTGTATGGCTATAACAGGAGCAATGCATAGTACACCGTCAAAGGCCTTAGATGCCGCTTTTTATAAACTTCCACTGTCTCAATATGTGCAGAAGGAAGCTGAAAAGAGTGCCCTAAGGCTAAGAAGAAGTACTACATTACTGGAAGGTAATCTTGTCGGGCATCTCAGTATACTGAAAGATTTTCCCGTTAATCAATTAGTAGTAATGAACGAAGACTGGATGGATAAGAAACTGAACTTTGATATACCATACACAGTGGTCAACACTGATCGTCAAGTATGGGAATCGGGGGGACCGAATATCTTACCAGGATCGGTTATTTTCTACACAGATGGCTCAAAAATGAATCATGGCACTGGAGCTGGAATTACCGGGCCAGGGCTGAATATTTCAATATCAATGGGAAAATGGACAACCGTTTTTCTTGCAGAAATATATGCAATTCTGGAGTGTGTGTCTGTATGCCTTAAGAGGAAGTACAGGTATACACGGATTTGCATATTTTCAGATAGTCAGGCAGCTTTGAATGCACTAAAATCTTTCACATGTCAGTCTAAACTGATGTGGGAATGCATTGAACTACTGAAACAGTTGGTCGCTAAAAACCAGGTTAATCTGTACTGGGTACCAGGCCACTGTGGAATAGAAGGTAATGAAAAAGCTGATACACTTGCCAGAGAAGGCTCTGAAGTTCAATTCATAGGCCCAGAGCCATTCTGTGGTGTATCTAAATGTGAAATACAAATGGAAGTAAAGCGATGGGAGGATCAAATGATACAATCAAACTGGATTGCTACGAAAACATCAAGACAATCCAAACTGTTCATAACTCCGAATGACAAAACTACAGAAAAACTATTAAACCTAAATAAAAAATCTCTGAGCATAGCTATTGGGCTTCTCACGGGGCACTGCCCGACACGATATCATTTGAAAAATATCAATCGATGTCAAACTGATGTCTGTCGATTCTGTAACTATGCAATTGAGACCTCTCACCATCTGTTATGTGACTGTCCAGCACTATTTGTGCGTAGAAGACAATATTTTACCAAGGGTATTCTAAATCCTTCTGAAATTTGGTTGAAAAATCCCAATTTGATGGTTGATTTTATCCTAAGAATCATCCCAGATTGGGGTACTTCGCTTAATCAGCAAACGACGTCAACCTTCAATGTTGACTCGTCGTCCTGAACAAATGCGAAACTAAACAGGGGTATACCACAATAGATCAAAGTAATGGTCGCAGTGGTTCAAATCCCAACAAAAAAAAAATCTCGCCGGGAATTCTTCCATGAATTATTTCAAGATTTTTTTTTCTTAATCACTAAACCTAATTTACAGCTCTATTGTCCACTAGGGCACTACGTGAGCGATTTCAATTGACAGCTGCACTTACAGTATTGTACAGCGCCTAGATGAATTCTATTATTCTTTATCGAACTGGTTGCCTTTCTGCTGCTTTCAATTTTTCTACTCTATACATGGTAGAATGATGAGCACAAGGATGATGGATAGCCGTTGTTCCTTTCCAGTCCGATTGTGGGTCCGTTATCAATAGCAGTTCGTCGATGTCCAGGTATCCGGGTCCGTTTGAGCCATGGGGCCCAGAAGAGGGTCAGTGTCAGCCGCTCTCGGTGAAGAGCAACTGACGAAAAATTACATGTGCCGGGGCTGGGAATCAAACCCATGACCATCCGCATATGAAGCGAACGTGTGACCAACTACGCCACGGGCCCCGGCATTATTTCAAGAACTCTCCGGGGGATTTGTTCAAGAAGTACTGGTTCCTTAAGGAATTCTTCCAAGAACTCTTTCAAGAATTCAACACGAGATTCTTCCAGGCATTGCTAGAAGGATTTGTAGAGAGTATATTTAAATAATTGATCTAGAATCATGTAATCCTCCGCGATTTTTTCTCAGAAACCAACCAGCAATACTTCTAAAGAGAGCAAGGGATTCTTTAAAAAATATTTCAGCGCTTTGTTCAGGATTCCAAGTGATTTTTTAATGATTGCTCTTGATTTTTTTTAGAGCCATGGATTATTTGAGGTTTTTTTATACTCCATAATATTCGAAAGGGTTCTTCCAGGTTTTTTTTTCCAGATTTCAAGAAGAAAATCTTCCGAGAAAATCTAATATTTTTCTATGGATTCCTCTAAGGATTCTTCAAAGAATGTCTGCTGCAATTCTTCGGATAATTTTTCAAAAATAATTTTAATTAATTGCTCGCGAATTCTTACAAAAAATTTCAAGCTATTCTTCCGAGGACTTCTTCAGAGATTTTTATAATTTACTCTAAGCATTCTTCTAGATTATTTTCAAAAAAAAAAAATACTAGATATTCTTCAAAAAGTTCCCACGAAAAGAGTGTTTTTGTGATTTTTTTTTTCAGGATTGCTCAATGATTTTTTTTTAATTCTTCAAATAATTTCTCTAGGAATCCCTAAAATAATATCTCCAAGAATTTTTCCAACAATGCCTGCAGAATTCCCAATGAGGCCGTTATAAATGTTTATTTAACTTTTTGTTCCACCACTCTTTGGTTGATCGAACTGCCCTCAATAAAAAAAATAGTGCATTCTTTCTAAGAAATATTAAAAACTTCCCGGATTTGTTGAAGAATTTTTAGTAAGACCCAATATTTTGGTAAATATTTTTTATCTGCCCCCTCAAAATGCGAAATCTTTTCAAACAAAAATGAAGGAGGGGGAGACAAAAAGTCAAAATGAAATTTGTACCCGCCTAATATGTCCGGTTATTCGTTTAAGGGTTTTTCTAAAAATTTCCCAGATTTTTTTCAAAAATCCCTAGGTTTCTTTTATGTGCGGGGGATAGACAGATCAAGACAGGCAAAATTTTCACTTTTCAAGAAATGGTCAAACGACTGTAACTTTCTGAAAAGTGCATCCAAAAAAATCTAAAAAATTAATTGATTAAGTTGATCAACTTACAGTAAAATTTTAATATTTTTCGATGCACTTTTCAAAAAGTTACAGCTACTTGAACATTTTTTGAAAAATGAAAATTTTGCCTGTCCCGATCATTTTGTCAATCCCCTGTACTTCTTCAGGAATTTTTCCAACTTTTTCTTTATAGAAACTACTTTATTAATAGGAAGCAATCAGTGAAGTACTAGATTGAAAGTAGTGAGCTGGATTTTTGTATGGTGAGATGATCAGTTCTCCATTTCTGCAATGAAATGGTGCAAACAGCGTGGGTTATATGGTTTCTTGCCTAATTTAATGCTGTTTGAGCAAAAGTTGGGGAAACTGTGTTGTTGAAGTAGCAAGAAATAAATATTACAACAACAAAGTTACTCAAACTTTTGCTCAAACAGCATCAAATTAGTCAAGAAATCATATAACCCACGCTGTTTGTACCGTTTCATTACAGAAATGGAGAACTGATCATCTCACCATGCAAAAATCCAGCTCACTACTTTCAATCTAGTACTTCACTGATTGCTTCCTATTCCGAGATATTCTTCCAATCAAATGTTGGAACTGGAAGAACTGGAAGAACTGGAAGAACTGGAAGAACTGGAAGAACTGGAAGAACTGGAAGAACTGGAAGAACTGGAAGAACTGGAAGAACTGGAAGAACTGGAAGAACTGGAAGAACTGGAAGAACTGGAAGAACTGGAAGAACTGGAAGAACTGGAAGAACTGGAAGAACTGGAAGAACTGGAAGAACTGGAAGAACTGGAAGAACTGGAAGAACTGGAAGAACTGGAAGAACTGGAAGAACTGGAAGAACTGGAAGAACTGGAAGAACTGGAAGAACTGGAAGAACTGGAAGAACTGGAAGAACTGGAAGAACTGGAAGAACTGGAAGAACTGGAAGAACTGGAAGAACTGGAAGAACTGGAAGAACTGGAAGAACTGGAAGAACTGGAAGAACTGGAAGAACTGGAAGAACTGGAAGAACTGGAAGAACTGGAAGAACTGGAAGAACTGGAAGAACTGGAAGAACTGGAAGAACTGGAAGAACTGGAAGAACTGGAAGAACTGGAAGAACTGGAAGAACTGGAAGAACTGGAAGAACTGGAAGAACTGGAAGAACTGGAAGAACTGGAAGAACTGGAAGAACTGGAAGAACTGGAAGAACTGGAAGAACTGGAAGAACTGGAAGAACTGGAAGAACTGGAAGAACTGGAAGAACTGGAAGAACTGGAAGAACTGGAAGAACTGGAAGAACTGGAAGAACTGGAAGAACTGGAAGAACTGGAAGAACTGGAAGAACTGGAAGAACTGGAAGAACTGGAAGAACTGGAAGAACTGGAAGAACTGGAAGAACTTGAAGAACTTGAAGAACTTGAAGAACTTGAAGAACTTGAAGAACTGGAAGAACTGGAAGAACTGGAAGAACTGGAAGAACTGGAAGAACTGGAAGAACTGGAAGAACTGGTAGAACTGGTAGAACTGGAAGAACTGGTAGAACTGGTAGAACTGGAAGAACTGGAAGAACTGGAAGAACTGGAAGAACTGGAAGAACTGGAAGAACTGGAAGAACTGGAAGAACTGGAAGAACTGGAAGAACTGGAAGAACTGGAAGAACTTGAAGAACTTGAAGAACTGGAAGAACTGGAAGAACTGGAAGAACTGGTAGAACTGGAAGAACTGGTAGAACTGGTAGAACTGGAAGAACTGGAAGAACTGGAAGAACTGGAAGAACTGGAAGAACTGGAAGAACTGGAAGAACTGGAAGAACTGAAAGAACTGGAAGAACTGGAAGAACCGGAAGGATTGAACAAGCTGGATGACTGGAAGAACTGGAAGAACTGGAAGACTGAAAGACTGTGGAAGACTTTAAGACTTTGGAAGACTTTGGAAGACTGGAAGACTATGGAAGACTCTGGAAGACTGGAAGACTGTGAAAGACTGGCAGACTGTGGAAGACTAGAAGACTGGAAGATTGTGGAAGACTAGAAGACTGTGGAAGACTGGAATTCTGTGGAGGACTGGAAGACTCAGGAAGACTGGCATACTGTGGAAAACTGGTAGATTGTGGAAGACTGGAAGACTGTGGAAGACTGGAAGACTGTGAAAGGCTGGAAGACTGTAGAAGATTAGAAGACTGTGGAAGATTGGAAGACTGGAACACTGTGGAAGACTGGAAGACTATGGAAGACTGGTAGATTGTGGAAGACTGGAAGATTGTGGAAGACTAGAAGACTGTGGAAGACTGGAGTTCTGTGGAGTACTGGAAGACTCAGGAAGACTGGAAAACTGTGGAAGACTGGAAGAGTGTGGAAGATTGGAAGACTGTGGAAGACTGCAAGACTGTGGAAGACTGGAAAGTCGTTGAAGACTGTAAGACTGGAAGACTGGAAGACTGTGGAAGACTGGAATACCGTGGAAGGCTGGAAGACTGCAGAAGACTAGAAGACTGTGGAAGATTGGAAGACTGGAATATGTCCGGTTATTCTTTTAAGGGTTTTTCTAAAAATTTCCCAGTTTTTTTTTTCAAAAATCCCTAGGTTTCTTTTATGTGCGGGGGATAGACAGATCAAGACAGGCAAAATTTTCACTTTTCAAGAAATGGTCAAACGACTGTAACTTTCTGAAAAGTGCATCCAAAAAAATCTAAAAAATTTCACTAAAAAATGATCAACTAGTTGTGTATCAGTTATCCAAATTTGGGAAAGATCAGACTATTCTACATGAAGTTAGAAAGATTCTAGAAAATGTCATAATTTTCCGATAGCCAACTTTGAACTTGCATTTGGTTCATTGAATCCGGAGGTACAACAGTTCAAAGTTTCCTATCGGATAATTATGACTTTTACTAGAATGTTTCCAACTTCATGAAGAATAGCCAGATCTTTCCCAAATTTGGAACACCGATACACAATTGATTAAGTTGATCAACTTACAGTAAAATTTTAATATTTTTCGATGCACTTTTCAAAAAGTTACAGCTACTTGAACATTTTTTGAAAAATGAAAATTTTGCCTGTTCCGATCATTTTGTCAATCCCCTGTACTTCTTCAGGAACTTTATTTTTATAGAAACTACTTTATTAATTCCGAGATATTCTTTCAATCAAATGTTGGAACTGGAAGAACTGAAAGAACTGGATGAACTGGAAGAACAGGAAGAACTGGAAGAACTGGAAGAACTGGAAGAACTGGAAGAACTGGAAGAACTGGAAGAACTGGAAGAACTGGAAGAACTGGAAGAACTGGAAGAACTGGAAGAACTGGAAGAACTGGAAGAACTGGAAGAACTGGAAAAACTGGAAGAACTGGAAGAACTGGAAGAACTGGAAGAACTGGAAGAACTGGAAGAACTGGAAGAACTGGAAGAACTGGAAGAACTGGAAGAACTGGAAGAACTGGAAGAACTGGAAGAACTGGAAGAACTGGAAGAACTGGAAGAACTGGAAGAACTGGAAGAACTGGAAGAACTGGAAGAACTGGAAGAACTGGAAGAACTGGAAGAACTGGAAGAACTGGAAGAACTGGAAGAACTGGAAGAACTGGAAGAACTGGAAGAACTGGAAGAACTGGAAGAACTGGAAGAACTGGAAGAACTGGAAGAACTGGAAGAACTGGAAGAACTGGAAGAACTGGAAAAACTGGAAGAACTGGAAGAACTGGAGGAACTGGAGGAACTGGCAGAACTGGAAGAACTGGATGAACTGGAAGAACTGGAAGAACTGGAAGAACTGGAAGAACTGGAAGAACTGGAAGAACTGGAAGAACTGGAAGAGGTGGAAGAGGTGGAAGAACTGGAAGAACTGGAAGAACTGGAAGAACTGGAAGAACTGGAAGAACTGGAAGATTGTGGAAGACTGGAAGATTGTGGAAGACTGTGAAAGACTGGCAGACTATGGAAGACTAGAAGACTGTGGAAGACTGGCAGATTGTGGAAGACTGTAACACTTTGGAAGACTGGAAGACTGGAAAACTGTGGAAAACTGGAAGACTCGAACACTAACAAAAATTGGAAGACTGGAACACTGTGGAAGGCTGGTAAACTTTGGAAGACTGGAAGATTGTGGAAGACTGGAAGTCTTTGAAAAACTGGAAGACTGTGAAAGGCTGGAAGACTGGAAGTCTATGGAAAATTGAAAGACTGTGAAAGCCTGGAAGATTGGAAGACCGTAGAAGACTGGAAGACTGTGTAAGACTGGAAGACTGTGTAAGACTGGAAGACTGTGTAAGACTGGAAGACTGTGGAAAACTGGAAGACTGTGGAAGACTGGAAGACTGTGGAAAACTGGAGAACTGTGGAAGACTAGAAGACTGGAAGACTGGGGAAGACGGGAAGACTGTGGAAGACTGTGGAAAACTGGAAGACTGTGGAAGACTGGAAGACTGTGGAAGACTGGAAGACTGTAGAAAACTGGAATACTAGAAGACTGAAAGGCTGTGGAAGACTGGAAGACTATGGAAGATTGGAAGATTGTGGAAGACTTGAAAACTGTGGAAGACTGGAATTCTCTGGAAGACTCTGAAAGACTGGAAAACTGTGGAAGACTGGGAGAACTGGAAGACTGTGGAAGACTGGGAAACTGTGGAAGACTGGAGGACTGTGGAAAACTGGAAGACTGTGGAAAACTAGAAGACTGTGGAAGACTGGAAGACTGTGGAAGACTGGAAGACTGCGGAAGATTGGAAGCCTGTGGAAGACTGGAAGACTGTAGAAGACTGGAAGACTGTAGAAGACTGGAAGACTGTGTAAGACTGGATGACTGTGGAAGACTGGAAGACTGTGGAAGACTGGAATTCTCTGGAAGACTCTGGAAAACTGTGGAAGACTGGAAGACTGTGGAAAGAAGACTGTGGAATACTAGAAGACTGTGGAATACTAGAAGACTGTGGAATACTAGAAGACTGACTGAGAAATCTGGGGAAATTCAAAATAAATTATTTTGTATTGCCCGGCGTTTCGGCCTTGTGTATTTGGTCTTTTTCAAGGGTGATCAAAAATAGAATATACAAATTTTGGTGTTACAACATAGAACAGAAAACATAACATAAAACTACACATACACTATCTGACAAGAGACAAAAGTGTCTCAATACCTGACAAAATAGCTACAGTAGTAACGGTGCAGAGTCGAACATCGTTGTGACCTTTTGGAGTCCGGATTCAAACCCTACGTCAGTCTGGAGAGTTGATTATGAAGGAAGATAATCTTAAAAAAAAAAGCTTAAAACCTGATTGACCACCCACAGTTGCTACTCCAGTATCGCCAGATCAGCTACACTTACACAAGGATCCACTGAGATAGCTGGTTGGGACTAACAGGAATCTTCAATGTATGAGCGTTGGTGGTCTTCTATTTTAGAGGTCAATGGCGCCTGCTGCGTCAGGTTGCGGGTCAATGCTGGAAAGAGGAGGAAAGGATGATTGCATTCGCTTGTTACCAACAAACCGTTGAGGTCTCTGCGCCTGCACAAGGTCATGTGGACGTCTGAGTGTTAGTGGGAAAAGGTTTATTTTTGGCACAAGGTTTACGCATTGGTACATGGATTCCAGGCGTAAAGTGGATAGATTGTATGAAGATTATTGTGAAGCGGCACAGTTCACTCGGTTGCATAACTAGTAGGCGTTATATGATTAATTCACACTGAACCACCCAAGTAACAAACTTGTCACAGAAGAGTCACGGCAGCGCATGTTTTTGTTGCGCAGAAGACAGTGTGACTTACTTCCAACAAATAAATACTTACTTGCAAGAAGTAAGTCACAGTGACTTCTGCGGAACAAAAACATGCGCTGCCGTGACTCTTCTGTGAGAAGCGTGTTGCTTGGGTGTGTTGAAAATAGGAAGGAAGAGTAATGGCTGTTTTTCAATCTGTTTCTGGTTCTAGCGATGGTTACGAATATGCAAGAGATTAAGAGAGAAAGTAGAGAGATAGATACAAAGTAGGAGGAAAAGGACGAGCCAGGGATTGAATCCAGGACCTTCTGCATATGAATCAGTTCATCGATAGTCATTGCGGATGGCAAGCCTCGCACTTGGGCAGCATAAAGTATAGAACCGTGAGTTTAGAAAGAAGGAGAAAGATTACATATGGTTATGTGACATAACTTATGTCAAACCTCAATGAGTCAAATAGGCATTATGTGTAACGGTTTTATGCTATATTATATTAATTATTTGGACGGCATTACGCCAGATGGGGTAGAGCTAGAGAAACTTTCTTTTCGTTGATAATTCACTTTACACAGATCGAAAAAAGAGTGTAAAATTATGTGACATATGATGCACATAATTGGAGCGTGGGATATCACAGAAGTTTACATGACATATCATGTAAAGTTCCATTATTTGTCATGTAATTCAGCATGACTCTGAGAGTTTACATGACATATAACACAAATTTACATGATATATCATGTAAACCATCATAACATTAAGTTTACATGAGTAAAATGAAGTTTACATGACGTGTAAATCTGTGTACTTTCTAGGCTGTATGTGCAAAAAAAAACTTCCCCAAATAACCTAACGAGGCATTTTGAATAACTTCCCCCTTGGGGAAGCCGATGATGCTTATGGGTAGAGAGATGTGTTTGCATTTGCGGACGACGAGGCAAGCTGAAAGAAAAACAGAAAAATAACATTAAGCTCAGGTTCACCTGCCCACCGCCCGTCACCGACCGACCACGCTGGTGATGGTGGTGGTGGTTGTCGGCGTCGTCATCCTCGCCGACGGGTGATAGACTTGCCAAAGTACACATACATACGGAAAGGTGCTGCTGCTGGAGCAGGACTAGCCCGAGCGTCCACACCGCGCCGATGGCAGCCAAGCTACCGTGAACCGACGACGACTGATGCGTTGTGGGAGCAAGAGCTTTTTTCGTTTCGGTGCGGGGTGGGGGACAAATGCAAAGCAGAGGCGTTGTGTACACATCGCATTATGCTGTTTATGAGTATTTATGTGTAGGAAGGTGGAATGCCTTTGGGGTACCGCATTATGTGGGTGCGTGTGGGACGGGGAGGGGAACTAATGCGGCAGCCGGGATGTTTAAAGCTAGATGAGTACGATTAGATGAGGTACTGGGAGGAACTACCATAGGGTGGTGTAGGCAAATTTTCCGTAATCTGATAAAGTTTAAGGAAATTATTTCGGAAATTGGTTTCGGTTGCTGAGACAATGGTCACCAGGAAAATACGGAGGGTGAGATGTGATTCCGATGGAACGAATGTGATAAAAGTTATAATGAAATCCAAACGATGCACATTTAACCCTTTTTGGTTAACGAGTTTTGGATGTTTTGGGAACACTTAAAAATAATTTACCTTGTGAAAATTGTCAAAGGGCTAACCTTTTTAGTCACATCCTGCTGTTTGTACATATATAAGAAGGGGATTACTTATACACAACTGATTTCAATATTCGTTTATCCAAACAGGCCAAGACAATAAAGAACAGTGTTGTTCCCTTTACATATCTCTTTGGAGTCAGCTTGAACTCGAGTTCCATCTCATAAAATTACTCTTGTTTTTCTTCAAATAGAATAGAAAAAACAAAGTCATTGCTGTTGAACGGAAAAGTTCACGCCAATCTCAACCCACCAACAATTTATCCGTCAAATATCATTTCTCTGGAATCTCATATTAAGTGCACAGCTCTCCTGCAACCTGAAACTGAAACATATTAGGTACGTACCAGTTAGCCGTGATTCCATCTAAGTGAGTAGATTGTATCACAAAGATGGATTCGCCAGTTTGTGTGCACATTTCTCCGTTCTGCAAACCAACAGAAAAATGTGAAAGCACTACTAGCAGCAATGACAGCAGCAGCAGCAGCCTTTCACTTCACTACCTTTTCTTTAAACTCTCGCCCCCCGAAAGAAAATATGTATGAATTCACAACCTTGAACTAGCGAGGCTGGGGTGGTATACCGTATACGAACAACCAGTACACAGTACACACAAAAAGCTGTTCAACCAAAGAGATCCAGCATCTTCTAGAGGTACGCTTGCGGAGGCGAAAGAGCAGTCAGTCGCTGAAAATGGAAAAGACGCGCATAACTTTGTTTGTGTACAAACATTCAAAACGAAGCTAAATTGTGTGCCGCCCCGCGTGCCGTACCATCGTCCATGTGGACGAAGTGAAGCAATAAAGATGAAAATAGTGTGTGCATAGGAAAAATGTGGAGATTTTCATCTATGGAGCGACCGTAGTCGGATCATATCGCGTGAAAGGATGTCGTCTGTGCCGACCTCTGCGCTGCTATGGCTATGGTGGGTACTGTGCTAATAGTGCTTTCGAAGGATGGCACCCTGTTGGATGCCTAGATTTTGAACCGGAAGAGCCTAGAAGTGAAAGCGCTTTCGTCTTTGAAATGAGTTGCATTTGAGGGCATTAAGCAGAACTATTTACTTCATTTACATAAAGTTATGACATACAATAGTCAACAATTAGTCACACCTCGATATAACGTAACTTTTGTTTGGTGCCAACATTTTACTATTTTAATAATATATTCCTTCAGTAATTCCTCTTCTTTGAGTTATTTCATCAATTCAATCAGGAATTCATCCAATGAAGCTTCCAGAATCTCCTCAAAGGATTCCTGTAGGAATTTCGTCAATAATTTTTCATGCAATTTCTATAAGGAAATATTCCTGGAATTTCTTCGGAACATGTCGATCAATAATTTCTCCAAGATCTCCTCCGAAATTCTTCCAAGGATGTCTACAGGAATTCTTTAGAAATTACTTTCATGTTCTCTTCAGGATTTTTTAAAAAGATTCTTTTAGTGATTCTTACGAAAAATTCTCCTGCGATTAATCTTATTCTTTCTAAAACACCTCTTAATAATTTCTCCTAAAATTTCCTTTAGCATTATTCTTTAAAAAGGTTTTCAATCCTCCTAAAAGTCCTAGAAGCTCATTCAAGGATAGTGCAAGAGTTTTTTTAAACTGAAATATCTTCAAAAGTTTAAACAAAATTCCGTAGCATTTCTCCCGCGGATTTCTTCAGGAGTTAATCCAATGATTCTGTTGGCAAATTTTTAAAGAATTCCCTAAATAGTTTAAGAGATTCTTGCAAGGTTATTATCACATAATAAATATTCGAGTTCTGCTCAAGGTATTATTTAATGATTTTTTTCAATGATTTATCTTGATTTAGGAAATTTCCTTTATTCGAAATTCCTCCCAAGAGTTACTCCAGAGTATTCCTTAAAATTCATCTGAAGAATACTTAAAGAAAGTCCCAAATAATTCAGGTATTTTCTACAAAGATCAATTTGTGCAAAAATACTAAAAGGATTTTCTGGAGGTTTTCCTCCAACCCCATTAAAAATCGCATAATTAATACTTGGACAAATGCTTGAGAAAATCTAAGAGATATTTTCTTAAAGAATTTTCGAAGGGATCCAAAATCTTCGCAGGAATTCTGAAGGACTTCTTGGAAAAAATCCAGATCAACATCTTGCAGAAATTTGTAAAGAAGTATTTGGAGGATTTTCTGATGACAATATCGAATGAGCTCCTTGAAGAATCTTTGAGGGAATTCCTACAGGAATTATTAATGGCATGAACGCAAAAATACTTTGAAGACTTTCTTGAAATGACGACTTCGTCTAGGCCTATGTGAATATTGAGAAAAATTGTGAAGAATTGACAATTGGCAAAGTCGTCGGTATACCAATCCGTGTGGTCAATTAATGAGTTATTAATCAACTCAACATGCATATGTAAAAATGTATAAGATATTAGTTAAATTCTGAAAAAATCCACAGTTCAGGTGAGATTTAAACTCACGACCCTTTTTTCGGAATTTCACTAATAATGTATCCATCTCTACATATGTATGTTGAGTTGATTGACTAAAGATTTGTTGCAGAATTGTTGGGGGAATATTTAATGAAATCCTTATTGGAACATCTGTACCGTAAAACGGGGTATCTTTGACAGTTTTCCATCGAATTTCATTTATACTTTTCCATATTACAGTATTTTCCTTAGTTTAATATTTTTAAAACAGGTACTGCGGTCTCGGTTATCAATTACATTGGAAAGATCAGGTAATTTCAAATATTCTGGGTGGTCATAAATGTTCGTATAAACAAGAATCGCATTTTCATTTTGGGGTTACTTTGATAGTGCTCTGAAGAACACATCAAATCCTAAAAAAAGTCACAGATTGAAATCTTAGGAGTATGTACATGATAGTAGACGTAGACGTAGAGAATATGTCAGATTCAATTTTTATACCAAAACATGGAATTTCAACAAAATTTTAGATACAAAAGATACTGATTGAAGAACTCAGTGAGTTCAGCTATCAAAAATCATCATCTATGTGAAAATATGTTTTTACGGTACATTAACGTTTGATTACATGTTACGCATAGTGAGTTCTTTTTTTATAAACAAATTTTGAACACAACAGTGCTATATATGTCCACAATATTTCACATTTTTTTAGATCCTGGCATTTTTGAGTCACATCGATATAAAAAATATAGAATATATACGCCCTTTTCAAATGTTAGTCCAGATAAATATTGGATTACAAAAAGTTGCTTCATGAGAGCATCGTCACGGGAGTCCTCATCGCTATCCCTATTATACCACTCCTTTTCGGGTGCTATTTTAGGATAGCACCCCACCTTCCCATCAGTGGTTTCTATTTTGGGTTTAGGGACTCAAAAAACATATTGATTTTCCACCGTGCGTTGCTAAAAGTGCTCCTTACTTTTTATCAGACGTAGTTCAAACTAAAACAATTAATATATCCAAACTTTTGACGAGTCCTGCATAAAATGGCATAAATGGTCACAGACAAGCACACGTAACACTTCTATCATTTCGTCACAGACAAGCAGACGTCTCCGATCTCCCTCTAGTCATCTCTTATCGTTTTATTTTTTATAGAAAATTTAAACCAAATATTCTGTGGTTTGCAAATTGTTCACAGACGGCGCTCACATAATTTTTGCTCCTGCTTGACGTTCGCTCACTACCGGCACCTACTGAGCGTTTTGTGAAATAGCGTGTTTGGCATTGGGGATTATGTTTACATGACGATGATTTTAATAGCAATTTCTTTCAAGTGATACGTTTGCTATTCAAAATCATAGTCGTGGAAACATATTCACCCAATCTAGAAGGACTGAAACCAGGTGACAATAGTGAGCGAATGTAAAACTTGAACAAAAACGCTACGAACGCCACAGATGGGCAGGAGGCCAACTATGAAATTTTTAAATAAACGTGAATCGGTATACGTGGGAATTATTAGTACTGCATCTATTTGTTTGTGATAGGGTTCAGGAAAACATCTAGTCACGTAAGACAAAGTAGGGAAGTGGAACCATCTCGGCAGGGGTCCTATTTTGGGCACTTTTCTGCTATAACTCAGCCAATTCTGAAGCAATTGACACAATTTTTGGAACGCGATGAGATACGTATAGTATCTAGCCGTGTACAAAATTTCAAGCCAATTGATTTGGAATATACTGAGTTATACCGAAGAGTGCCCAAAATACCGGCCGCTGCCCAAGTGGCTCGTTAGCCTATATCAATATTCACCTCTTGCTTTATTTATCCACTGCTGTTCATTTTCCACACCACTGCTCAGCTCACTTCACCGCAAATGTAAATAAAGAAAGTGACGTCACACAAACCATCGGAATAGCAATCAGTGCAAGATTTGACTGAGTCCCCAAATGTGGAAACCCATGTCCCGCTAATCCCATGTCGCGTCCTTATTTTTCATTCCCGTTTAGATACCACCGGTGTGAACATGGGTCTCTATTCAGGGCCCGGAAATAGGGATAGGGACGCCCATGGCGATGCTCCAAGTATATCTCCATACATTTCATTGGTTGATGAGAGACTACTGAGCCTATACATGGCCGTGTTGGCACGAAACACGCTGAAAAATATTCACTCAATGTAGACACGAAAACATTTTTTGTTGGAAAAACTTTTTTTATCTGAAGTAATATCTCAGCAACATTGTTTGGATAGAAAGTACGTAAACTTAAAACCTTTCTTCAGAAAAAAAAAATCATAGGCTTTTTTGTAATTTCGGTATTTTAAAAATATACCTTTATTTTCCAGTGCAGGAAATAATTAAGTATTTTTTAGATATTTTTATAAAAAAAAATTATAGAGTTTTACGATAATCCGCCATACAACACTTGTTTGAAGGTCTTGTCATTATTAAGCTACATCGATTTAAAAAAATTAATAAAAAAAAATTAGCCCTCTTTAAATCTTTCTCTGTACAGTTTTCGAAAAACAATGCATGCAAAATCATTTGAAAAAACTTGGTCAAACCGCCCGGAATCCTTGAAGAAATCTCTTTTAGAGTCCTTTGAAACATTTCTGCGAAAATCCTTCAAGAGATTCCTAAATTTTGAAGTAATTCTTTGAAAAAATTG
Source organism: Aedes albopictus (assembly GCF_035046485.1). Classification (NCBI taxonomy): domain Eukaryota; kingdom Metazoa; phylum Arthropoda; class Insecta; order Diptera; family Culicidae; genus Aedes; species Aedes albopictus. The sequence goes on along the minus strand of NC_085138.1, from coordinate 86,334,143 downwards.
TAAGAAAATCATTGAATGAACTTCTAGATGAATCCATAGAAAAAATGTAAAGAGATCTGTTCCGACCGCCAGCAAGCAGTCGGGATGTTTTAGCACAGGGGTTTCCAACCTTTTTGAGGTGGCGACCTAAGAATTGTCAAAACATCTACGGCCCAATCAAAATTTTTAGAACAAAAAAAAAGTTGAATTAAATGAACGAAACCGAGTTTTTTTTGGGTACAGTGACGTAGTCAAAAATTTATTGTGGGAGGGATTGTCGACGATTAATGATACTTGTTGTTATTCGACACTCACATTTCGTAAAAATGACGTCAAGAACATTCAATTTGAGTCGTTGCTGAAAAATAGCGACGCAGCAGAAAACTTTTTCTTCTAAAGGCGTTTTATACTGAAATTTGTTCCTCAAATTGCGGCTTTGGGGGTGGCGGTATACAAAATTAAAAATTGGTACAATTTGCACAAAATAGAATAAAAATTTAACATTTTTTTTTGGTAACATCGCGGCCCCCCTAGACTGGCTTCACAGCCCTCCAGGGGGGCCGCGGACCACCGGTTGGAAACCCGTGTTTAGGACACCGAGGCAGCAGAAGAGCATGTCTCATGCTGACGGCTCAAAAACTGCTCCACAAGTCACAACTAGCCCATAACTAATCACTAATCACCTCTGGGAGGAATATTACAAAAAAAAACCTGAAGAAATTCTTGGACAAATGCTTGGTGGTATCTTTGCAGTGTTTATGATTTTCTTTGACATTCGGAAAGAATCCTTGAAAAAAATGCAAGAGATCTTTGAAGAAATTATTAAAAATAGTCAATGGAAGAATTTCTTAAAAAATCGATGGAGCATTCTATCCTTGTTTAATAGTTTAAGGGGATCGAATACACTCTAAATTTCAAAATGTTTTCATCCCAAAAAATCCGTACCCCAAATAGGCTTCCAGGAAAAATATAAAAGTGTGGGGATGTTCAAAAATAAAAATTAGAAAAATCAAAAACTGAAATTCACGAAATCGAGAATTAAAAAGAATCATCTTCCAAAACATGTTTAAATCGATTTTAGATGACGAAAAATGATATTTAGATCAAAATCAAAAATTTGGGTATTAGAGGGTTAAAAATCTTGCTAGAATTTCTTAGGATGTCCTTGAAAGAACTCCTTGATGCATCTTTGGGGAAACCCCAAAAGGCAAACTTGTGGCAAATTTAAGGAAATTTTTAAAGGGATTTTTGAAAGAAATCCTTATTGGGACACCTAGTGAGCAATGAGAAAAATGCCTGAAGATGTTCTAACAAAGTGAAAAAGTAATTGAAAGAATGATATTCTTGCAAATACTTATTATTAAAGGAATTCTCAGACAGTGCTAGAAACAATCTTGGAAGGGACGAGCAAAATAATCTTTAGAATCCTTAAGGTCTTTTTTTGAGTTACTTCTGAAGAACTGTCTTAAGATACCTTTGTAGGTACTAGAAAATTGCTTCTTGGAAGATTTGTAACGGTATTGTTGGAGTAATTATTAATGAAATCTATCCAGGAATACTTGGAGAAATGCTTAGTAAAATCTTAGAAGAATTTTTATCGGTTTCCAGAAAAAGTTCTAGAAATTACAATAGGATTTTTTGAAATAATTTCTGAAGGCATCATTTTAGAAATTCCTGTTTTTTTAGGGATTTTCTATAGTATTCTGAAAGAATTCCCAAAAAAAATTGAAAGAATTCCCAAAGATTTTGAAAGAATTCCCAACTTTGAAACTTTGAAGGAATTCTTATGAAAGTTCTTGAAGAAATTTGTAATGTTGTCGTTGGAAAAACTTCTGGAAGAATACTTGGAGGAATTTTAGATGAAGTTTTAGGAAGTTTTTGAAAATATCTTTGAAGGAATTTCAAGATAAATCATTAGACAAATTCGTAATACAATACTTTGAGGAGAAGTCGTGTAGAAAGGGGCCATTGGAGATTTTTTTCAGAAAAAATCACAAAGGAATCATCGAAACAAAAAGTCTTGAAGAGAGCAAGAAAGTCAATCCCAAAGAACTCCAACGAGGATTTTCTGTAGGAGTCCTTGGAGGAATTTTTAAGTAATCCTGATCTCCATGTTCCAAAAAAGAAAAGTCTTGAAACATTTTCCTAGACAAGTGATGGAGAAATTACCTAAAGAATTCTTGAAGAAAATCCTACAGGAGATCTCGATGAAATGTATGAAGAAATCCTTTTAGGAGTTCCAGTAGGATTTAAAAAGACAATTCACACCGTCTTCAGCCAGAGGCTGCACAGACTGAACACATTACTTACACTAGACAACGGACAACACACAGAACACCCAGTGGCCCAGTGATGAATTTTTCGTTTGACGAAAAGTTTTCACCGACTGGAGCGGGAATCGAACCCACACTCCGAGGCTTACGATACGCCTAGACGACTGCCGCCGCTAACCACACGGCGGCTTGATTAAATTTCTGAAGGATTCCTTGGAGGAATTACGGAAGGAATTTTAGAAGAAATTCATTCAACAAAAATATTTTGAGACATATGTCTTACGTAATAAATTCTTTAAAAACCTGGGGGGATTTGTGAAAAAAACGATAAGAAGAATCTTTGAAGATTTTGTTGGAATAACTCCCGAAACAAAATTCAAAGAAACGCTTGGTGAAATCATTATTTTTAAATAAGTTTCAAAAGAATTGTGGTAAAAATCTTGAAAAAATTGCTTACGGAATATTTGGAAAATTCAGTAAAAGAATACTTGGTGTAATTTATGAAGAATTCCTAGAAGGCATACCTGCAGAAATCTCTGTGTAATGTGTAAAGTAATGTGTAAGAGTTACACAAAATAGCTCTTGCGCCCATAAAATTATAAAATATGGTATAAATCTTGCATGGCAATCTTGGTCTACTACTGACCGTCGTGAGCTAAGGAATATAGACGTTACATATCCAGAAAAATGCGAGAGCTGATCTTGTGAATATGTAATTCTTACACATATGTTGTGTGGTAGAATATGGTACTTTTGCGTGGGAAAAATAAATCATGTTTTTTGTGTCTCCATGCATTTTTTAAGAACTGTAGGCACCATGAGGGAGCCTTGATAACGGACATGATTTTTTTTTGGCTAAAACGGTCGTTTTGCAACATTGATTTTTTAACATTTCCAACTTTTGCAAAAATAGGGCAATTACTTGAGCAAACTATAAATAAAGTTCAAAAAATTTTCTTTTATTATTTTCAAGGTGTCATCTTAAGTACATTTCTTCTTCTTTCTAAGTTCTGGTATAATATTTCAATGATGTTTTTCGGAGGGATTGGAAAAAATCACTGGTATTATTTGAAGGAATGCCCGAGTATGTTCTGAAAAAAATCTTTGGAGAAAAAGAACTCTCGATTTTTTAGGAATTTAAAGAGAAAACAAAGAAAGCATTTTTTGACAAAGCCGCGAATAGTTCTACTTTAAGCTTCCGAAGAAATTCTTGGAGGAAATTGTAAAACAGACTTGGAAGAAATTTTAGAAACAAAAGCCTCCTTGAAGTTTTTAGAAAGATTTATTTTTAAAGATCATCGAAAAGCTAATATGACAATATAAGGACAAATTCCTAAGGAAAATACACCATATTTATCACAATAATGCCTGTTTCCTTCCTAGAAATGAAAAAGTCCTTAGATAAAATGACAATGCTGGAAATCATCCCACTTTTTCATCATTGAAGCTCAGACAAATAAAGTAACACTGGTGCAATTTTCATCGACCAAACTGTTAACGATCAATTTAATCAAATCTCCATAGTTGTGGCCTTCGCAACTAGAGGTTTAAACTGATGCATCTGTTTTTTTTTCTGTGATTGAAGCTTTTTTGTCTCATCGGCTGGCTTTCGGCAGCTTCCGAGGCTACTGTCCATCACTGCTCCTCAGAAACTTCCAAAGTTTGGCAAAAATACATGGTTTGGCAAGCGATTTGTCCAAGTAGAAATCAGAGTTCGACGTTCGTGCAGCTACCGAGACTGTTAACGGGGAGATTAATCTTATTCAATGTCTACAGAAGCGTCTACTTCCTCTGTTGAAGCAATACGAGGACCCTACGATGTTTTGGCTAGTTGCACTATTCAAATGTTGTCATGGCCAACAACGGGATCACGAACCCAAGGAAAAAGCGTGATAACGGGAATGAACTCCAATATCCAAATTTCCACATTTGTCCAAAGAATAAGTTTCGTACCTTTTAATTCCGCCCTAATTGCTTATCCTTTGACAGATACGCGTATTTCGACTACCACGTAATCTTCCTCAGTGTCAGTTATCCACACCTTTTGATAACTGACACTGAGGAAGATTACAAGTGGTAGTCGAAATACGCGTATCTGTCAAAGGATAAGCAATTAGGGCGGAATTAAAAGGTTACTTACCTTACCGGTCAGGCTAAGGCCGGAGTGGCCTCTGCTGTACATAGTAGCCGCCTCCATTCCACTCGGTCCATGGCTGTTTGTCTCCAGTTCCGCACTCTGCGTAAGGTCCGCAGATCGTCCTCCACTTGGTCGACCCACCTAGCTCGCTGCGCTCCACGTCTTCTTGTACCGGTCGGATGACTCTCGAGAACTATTTTAGTCGGGTTGCTATCCGACATCCTGATGACGTGACCCGCCCACCGTAGCCTCCCGATTTTCGCGGTGTGGACGATGGTTGGTTCTCCCAGCAGCTTCGATGCAGCTCGTGGTTCATTCGCCTTCTCCAAGTCCCGTCTTCCATCTGCACTCCGCCGTAGATGGTACGCAACACCTTCCGTTCGAAAACTCCAAGGGCGCGTTGGTCCTCTGCACGTAGGGTCCATGTTTCGTGCCCATAGAGGACGACCGGTCTAATCAACGTTTTGTAGATGGTTAACTTCGTGTTACGGCGAACTTTATTCGATCGTAGAGTTCTGCGGAGTCCAAAGTAGGCACGATTCCCTGCCACAATGCGCCTCTGAATTTCTCTGCTGGTGTCGTTGTCGTCGGTCACCAGTGAGCCCAAGTACACGAATTCTTCAACCGCCTCGATTTCATCACCGTCGATATAAATTCGGGGTGGCGGGCGCGCTGATTCCTCCCTGGAGCCCTTTGCCATCATGTACTTTGTCTTCGACACATTAATGACTAATCCGATTCGCCTGGATTCACTCTTTAGTCGGATGTACGTTTCCGCCATCGTCTCAAATTTACGAGCAATAATATCAATATCATCGGCGAAGCCAAGCAGCTGAACGGACTTCGTGAAAATCGTCCCACTCGTGTTTATCCCCGCTCTTCTTATTACACCCTCCAAAGCAATGTTGAACAGCAAGCACGAAAGACCATCACCTTGCCGTAACCCTCTGCGAGATTCGAAAGGACTCGAGAGTGTCCCTGATACTCGAACTACGCACATCACTCGATCCATCGTCACCTTGATCAACCGTATCAGTTTATCCGGGAATCCGCATTCGTGCATAATCTGCCATAGCTGTTCTCGATCGATTGTATCATACGCCGCTTTGAAATCGATGAACAAGTGATGTGTGGGCACGTTGTATTCGCGGCATTTCTGCAACACCTGGCGGATGGCGAACATCTGGTCCGTTGTAGCGCGTTCACCCATAAATCCAGCCTGATATTGCCCCACGAACTCTCTTGCAATCGGTGATAGTCGGCGGCATAAAATTTGAGAGAGTATCTTGTAGGCAGCGCTCAGTAGTGTGATCGCGCGGTAGTTCCCGCAATCCAACTTGTCGCCCTTTTTGTAGATGGGACACACGATACCAAACCTTGGTAATGACCCAGTGTAGTGCTCTCACCAGTGCTTAAAAGGTACGAAACTGATTACACTCATTCGAAGAGGGTATTCTGCTTAGAGGGTTCGAAAAGTCGGTACAAGATCAAAGAATAAGGTTTCCGAGCGCGCTACTGTAATATTTACTCGATTTGGGATCAACAACAAATACGAAAAGCAAAGAAAGAGTTTCCAAATTACAATGCGCAAGATAGTGTAGGTGACCAACCAATCTGTCGAATTTAAACGTTACCCCTGTTGTTCAACATCAGTATTTGTCGTATGACCGGGGTTATACGGTAGTTTGTTCTATTTCAAAAGTCCGTTTTACCAACACTAGATATTAAACGTAACTAAACCGATGTAAAAACTGCTCCTTCTAGAGGAAATAGATATGTACTGTACACACACTAACTTCTAGAAGGTCCCTTGTGGTCCAACTTGTCAGGATATTCCCATCTCTGGGGCAAGCTTTCGCTCGTGACAAGGAAGCAGCGTGATACTAGGTACGATACACAATGCTTCTCATATTCAAAACTCGTCCGCAACGAAACACAAAATGTTCCGCGGTAAAGGTGGTTGCTGTCTTCATAGTGACGACTATGACGACGACGCTCCCCCACAACTCGAGAACTACAGCGTGTGAAGGCGATAAAAAAACTGAAGCAAGAAAAAAAACCCTCCTGGATAGATCGCCCAAGAAGCGGAAAAAAGCGTCCACCCCCTCTGGTACGACGCCGTTGGCGGCGGCGACGGCCCCATCTCAGGTGAGGAAGAAAAATGAAACATAATTTAGGAAACCGAAGCCGCATTTCGTATTCATGATCATCAGATACGTACCTACGACGATATGGAGGTGCTCTCTCGAGCCCGAACCCGGAAGGTGCACATGATGGCAGGCAGCAGCAGCCAGGCTCGGCACACAGGAAAAGGTCCTCCCTATGTGTGAAGGAAAGCGAACTCTATCTCTATCTTCAATCTACCGGCTCCGAGGTGGTCGGTGCGGTGGTGAGACCCTTTTTCTTGCTTCGATGCGGTCGGTTGTGATATGCTGATGGGTTTGGTTCGGTTGCTTTCCGTTATTTTTTTTTTGCTTGGGTTCCTCATCGTCGTGTGATGATGGGTCGATTATGGGTTAGAGAGGACTTTGGCAACCAACCAACGGAATGCTCCTTCCTCGTTTCCGTGTGTGTGTTCTCGGGACGACGACGGTACGGTGCTGCGTTGGTATTCCATCTATTTTTATCGACTATTTGGCATGATTAAGTGTATGGGAATGTATGCAAAAACGATCGGGAGATTTTTATTCCAGATATGAGGTTGATGAGCACGAAGGTAGCACGGAACCATTAAGACATCAACGGAATCGGATGTTAAAGGGCGACCTGACTTCCTTCGGAGTTTTTTTTTTTCCTGCCTAAATCATTCAAAATCACGAAATCTTTTGCTAGGTCTCTGGTCTGGTGATGGCGTGTTGCGAGCTTTGCATTATTTGGCAGGAAATGCTACGTATAGCGTGCTTTCCATATTTCAGTATTATTCCCAGCAGGCAAGAGCCCCATGTCATGCTCTATTTATTATTCGAAGCGGTCGTTAGGCACGTATTCCCAACTTGAAATTTTTGGTTGATTGCATCCGCAGTTTGTTCTTTTCGATGCCGTTAGTCCTGCCTGGCAATCGTCGAGGCGGAAATATTATTTGGATGGTATTGCTGAGGTTGCGCGCGATTTCCAGTGGGTATTTATCAAGTGAAGAAATCGTGGCCTATTAACGTCAAGAGTAGCTGCAATCGATTTGGCATAATTGCGTTACAATTGACTGAGTACATCGTTATTTTTTTCCTTTTTTTCTCCTTCTTGGCGTTACATCCCTACTGAGATAAAGCCTGCTTCTCAGCAGTGTTCTACAGTTGGTAACTCAGAACATCTTCTGATAATGACCATTTTGCATGTGTTTATCGTGTTGCAGGCACGAAGATACTCTATGCCCAAGGAAGTCAAGAATTTTCCCATTACGGATACTTCTTGAACCGACTGGGAATTACCCATCACCCTCAGCAGGCCCGTGCACAGAAGTAGCACTGTTGTGACCTTAACCAAGTGTTCCACCAGAGATTCCTGTGATCGTCTAGGTTTTCCAGGATCCGGAGGCTGTAGTGCCCAGGCGGGTATGTAGGTGTTCCGGTTTCAAGAAACGTAGGTTCCAGGTGCAGTGCAAGTTACAACGTTTACACTGTAAAACACTTTATTTCACTAACACTACATTTATTAACACTCTACATAGAACATTTATTAACACTACAGACTATACATTTATTGGACTAAAATAGTACAACTTAAAATTGGACTAGATGACGGTTGATCCTAGTGAGTTGGTGGTCGTACAGAGAATGATGATTCTAGGAGATCTCTAGAAGTTTAAACCCGGAGCACCTATATGATTTAGTTACTCCACGCGCCAATTAATGCTGCCGTTCAGTACCTCCCTATCTTTCTCACTCATTCTGCGGTCATCTCACTGTCGAGTAGTTTGGTAGCCCTTGGTAGCCATGATATTGCCAACTGTTATAATAATAGCTGTACAGATACGAATGACAACTAAAGCATAAATCAGATAAAGTGTTAATACAAACAAGCACCACGAGAGGTTTTTTTCCGAATTTCGACAAAAGGCGAAGGGGCGCCTAGTGTATGAAGCGTCGGTAATGGGAAGAGGGGGGGGGGGGTAACAATCATCCCCCCCCCCCCTCCCCCGATTGTGCACGGGCTTGACTCTTAGCATGGTCATCCTGAATACCCATGCCTTTATTGCTGTGGTCATATGGGTCCTTATGGAACGCACCTGAAACCCTCCGAAACCATCGAAAACGCTTCCGTAAAGCTTCTGAAATCCGCTGAAAATCATCTGAAACAAGAGAGTTTCAAGGGGATTCCAGAGGCGTTTCAGGAGACTTCATTAAATTTCAATGCTAATTTAGACGGGGCTACAGGGAGGTTCAGAGGTGTCTCAGGAGAGCTCTGGAGGGCTTTCGAAATGATTCCAAGGCGTTTCTCAGTGTTCCAGGGTGGGCTTCAGGGAGCTTCGGTGGATTCTCGGGGGTATAGCAAGCACCAGAGAGGTTCAAGGTGGGTGTTTGAAAGCGTTGAGAGACTTCTCAAAAGTTAAAGAGGGGGGTTTTAGCAGGATTAAGTGTTTCAAGGCGTTTCAGAGGTTCAAGTGGTGTTTTCGGGACTTCAGGGGATATTTTCGAGGATTTAGGTAAAGTTCCCGGGGATTTTAAAAGACAATTACATCGTCTTCGGCCAAATGCCGCTCAGACTGAACATTACACTAACAATATACAACGGACAACACATATAACACCCAGGGACCCAGTGGAGAATTTTTCGTTATGACGAAAAGTTTTCCCCGACTGGAGCGGGAACCAAACCCACACTCCGAGGCTTACGAGACACCTAAACAACTAACGCCACTCACCGCTCGGCCACGAAGCCCACCAGAGAGCTGAAGGGTAATGTGCGTGGGTTTCGGGGAATTCCGGGACTTTCAATGATTCAATAGAGCTTCAAAGGGTTTACAGATGAATTGATAAGCGTTCAAATGCATTTTAATGGGTTTCAGGGGGTATCCGATGAATTAAGGATAGGTCCAACGGTGGACACGAAGGGACTCGCGGGGCTTGCGAAAAATCTCAGGAAGTCTCAGAAGATTTCATTTCGGTTGCAAGGCGTTTCAAGGTTTTTCTTGAGGCTTTCAGGAGACTTGAAGGAAGTTCTCGAGGGCACAGAGAACAGACATCCAAGTCCAATCTGAATTTTGTGTAAAGGAATATTTCATCGGCAACACAACTGGCAATAGCGTGCTGCAATCGGTTAATTTCCCATACTAATTTAATTCATCACTTGAAATGTTTCAATTCACCACTGGCTGTGGCAATATGGTGTTTGGCGGCGTTAGTGTTGTCATCGTATATTGGTTTGCAACCTTACTCAAGTGAAGATTCTAATCCTTACACAACTTACTGAATGAAATGTTTTCTAGCCTGGATGTCTGTTCTCACAATATACAAATTCATGCAATGGCAGGCAAAGAAAGCATTTCAATTCGTAACAGTGCTCAAAGAACATTAAGTTGAAGAGGAGCAGACCAAGTTCCAGCTCAGTGAATCAAAATTCAACCATCGCGCAACAATAATGACAATGTCGCAAACTGTATTTTTTGCGACAAAACAACCCATGCGACATAAGTTTGTCCCAACTTGAAAATAATGGGATTAACATCGTACACCACGAATTTAGAGATTTTTAAGCCTTGCATTGCGATTTTCGAACGGTAACTTCGAGTCGGTAAACACTGCAACTCTGGTGAAGTTCTATCATCAAACAGTTTCGACTTTGGGTTAGTAATAATTGATTATTCGCGAGTTGAAAAGTACGCAACAAATTCAGCTTCCGTTTTGTCTGCAACAAAAAAAAATCGAGATCATGTCATTATCTGTCACCAGTAGGGATAAAGAGTAATCGTCGCACTTTCTTTGTTGCTTGTTTTGTGCCTCTTTTATCTGACAATTCTTTTCACTGTTCCAGCCATAAAGAAAGAAGAAGAAGAAGAAGAAGAAGTCTGTTTTCTGTGTCGAGGGTCTCAGTGGGGTTCAGGAGAACTTATTGGGTCTTCTCTTCTGGTGGTTTCTGGGCAGTGAGGATGGGGGTTTGGTTTTTTAAGGAATGGTTTCAGATGCATTTCAAGGCATTTAAGGGGATTTCATCGGTTTGAGGAAATATGTTTACCGAACTTCAAATGGTTCCGGGGGAGTTTTAAAGGGCTTCAAAGCGTTCTAATGTAATTCAGAGAGTTTAAAGGAGATTAAGAATAAAACGTCTAATGCCAAAACATTGAATTCCAAAGCGTCGAATACAAAGCGTTGAAAGGGAAGAAACGTTCAAGGGTAAAACGTTGAAAACGAATAATATAAGCAGTTTTCTTTAATCGCTTAAGCCACAGATGGGATGAAAACTCCTGCGAATTACCAAAGGTTCGAAAAATGTCGGAGGTCCAACAAGGCATATTTTTGTTCCTCAATCACTTAACCTTATTTACAGCTCTATTGTCCACTAGTGCACTGCGTGAGCGATTCCAATTGGAAGCTGTACATACACTTTGTACAGCGCCTAAATGTATTCTATTTCTAATAATTAAGTCAGAGGGGACCAAGTAACAAAATTGACGAAAATTAGATTTTTAGGGCATTTAATTGAGAATTACTTAAGCTACTTGGAAAATTCGCCCAGTTTTCTTAATGTTACAATTAACGAGAGTTATAGCACAATTTTCTTTTGATTGAATTGCAAAAATCGATAATAGTGTGCAGTCAGAGTGGACCATATGCTTAATGTCAAGGGAGTTGAAAAATTGTGTATTGTTTGAAATCCAATAAATAAAATAGTTTATCATCAAAATGTGATACGTTTCTAAATTGTATGACTCCCTAACGCATTTTTTGATGATTCTGGATCAAGAAAGCACGTCAAAATCCTTTTTAATATGGTCAATATTGTATTTTATCGTGTTGAAGCATTTTGTGGCATTTCGCGTGCAGACAGAGTGGACCATGTGTCTCTAAGAAAAACAGTTGAAATTACCTTGTACAGTTGTAATCCTTTAAAAATCAAAATATGTTTGTTTAGTAGCTGTTGGGCATCCTATTGAAATGTACCAATACCCGTTTCATGAAGAAATTGATTTGACCGATTATTTAAGAGTTGTGTACTTGGTTCACTCTGTGTGAACGATTTTTTGAAAAATGCCAGTCCTCTTATTAAATTATTATGAACTGTGTAACTACGATACTTCAAAAACGTACCGAACTATGAAAATACATTTAAAAGTTGTTCGCAATTAAATATTCAAGTTAAGAGTTCTTAAATAGCTCATTAATTGGCTACTCTTCATGTGATATTGAACTGTTGTACTTGGTCCACTCTGACTGAACATAAAAATTGAAAATGGTAATCAACACTGCAATAATAGAAATATCAAATTTCAAGCTTCCTGCTCACATTATACACTACTCCTTTTAACTGTTGTACTACCTGTGCATTATTTTTTCATGAAATATGTAAAAACTTGAGTGTGAACTGTAGTTGGTTGAAGATTTTCCAAAAACCGTTCAGACAGAGTGGACTAAGTACAATCAATTACTTAGCAATTTCTCGCTTCCAAGCTTTATTTTACGTTTTTTGCGATCAATACAGAGCGATGCTGTGATGAATAGTTATTCAGATTTATGGCAAAAATTCAAGAACATTTGTTGAAAAACTCAAAACTTATAGAGTTGCAAACTTTAAAGCCGTTTTTCTCGATATTAAGTAAAAGACACATGGTCCTCTCTGACTTAACGCCGACCAATTGTACTACATCGAACTGGCGGCCGTTGCGCTACATTCACTTTCTACCCTATCATGATAGAATGATGAGCTCGAGGATGTTGATGTGTGGCTGTTAGTTGTTCCTGTTTCCAGTTCGATTGGGGGTCCATTATGGGTTGCCGTTCGCCGATGTCCAAGTATCCGGGTTCATTTGAGCCATGGGTCAGTGTCAGCTGCTCTCAGGGGGAAAGAGCAACTGACGAAAGTGCCGGGGCTGGGATCGAACCCATGTCCATCTGCTTATGAAACAAACGTGTAGCAACTACGCAACGGGCCCCGGCAACAAGGCATATCTTGCCCGTTTTCCAAACGATTTCAATTTTTTTTTATCGATGGAACTAGACATGTTTCAAGAACAAAGTCCATTTTAAAAATGCTTCAATAGATGCGTCTACCCAAAGTTATTAATCAAAAGGTACTTCCTAGTTTTTTTTTGAAAACGCATTCTTTGCACACTTCGATCATTAAAATAAAATTTAAAGCGATGACATACGGATTTTTCGACTCTATATCATGTGTACAGCTGGAAGTGTTCATGCAAATTGAAGATTTTTTAGTACACATATATTTTAACTTACTGTAAAAACTACAGTAATACCCTATTGTTCACTTCAAATAGGTAATACAGGTACTCTTAGATATAACGTACAAAAAAGTTTTCTCTTTGTACGTTATATCGAAGTGTACGTTATATCGAAGCAGAGAAAAATTTAATATTTTTTATGCTAGAAGTGATGTATTCGGCGTGAAATTAATCCCAAATGATGATTTCGGTGAAATTCACAAAACCAATAATGAAAAACTTGAGTTTTCACAAAGAGTCATTCCGTTTTTTTGTGCTTCGATATAACGTACATTTTGCTTCGATATAACGTACACTAAATTTTTCCCCAAATTGCGCTAATTTTGGGTAACAATGCTAATGCTGCAACAAAACATTGATTTGAGTGATTTCGTAGTTTATCTAAGGGTTATTCCTGGGCAAATAAAAATTTTCAATGTTGTACGTTATATCGAAGCAAAATGTACGTTATATCGAATTCGCTATATCGAGGGTACGTTATATCGAGGGTACGTTATATCGAAGATTACCTGTATACCGATATTGAAAGGGATGACATGTAGTATATTCAGTTATAAATTGTTCGTAGAATTGTACTGGATATACACTGAACTACAAATCAACCCAAATTTAAGTTGTTTTGACGCAATCCCGGTCTTCCGTGGAATAACTCAAATTTGCGTTAAACAGCGAAAGTGGTGAGTGAGTAGTTCTCGTTTGAGAGCGGCAAAAAAATTAACCCAGTGGTAAGTTATTTTCACCCAACGGAGGCCTCAAATGACGCAAATTTGGGTTAATTCAAGAAAACCCAAATTTGGCTTCTTCCACGGAAGAGCAGCGGATGCGTCGGTGCTTCTCTCTTTGTTTTCGACAACATTGCGGTGGGACGAGGGAGAAAACAACCCAACTTTGAGTTAAAACTTTAAGCAGTTTAGCCAAATTTGAGTTTTTAAAACTTATTCTTTGGGTTATAATATTTTTCCGTGTATTTGAAGAAAAATAATCATGTTTGCATTACACTCTTATTTTGTTTTACCCAAAAAACTAACTACAAACTTTCACAAAATAGTCAATAAACTGAAAATTAAAATGTAAGCATGTAGTTTTTAGCATTACTTGAGGAATGATATGGATGTTTTCATTACACTCAAATTTTGTTCCATTCAAAAACAAAATTACGAAAGTATCACATTTTTCACATAAAGTTGTTGACAAATAAAAATGTGAAGCAGTATATTGTAGCATTTTGCAGTGAAATCATTCGTGTAAAAGTACTGGACATATTATGAACAATGGTAACGTTTTCGTGACACTCTTAATATATTTTACTCAAAAGCTACGGAAAAAAACACATTAAGTTTTCCCTACATTGTACTGGACATGCTATTGGTAAAATTTTAAGGTTAATAACAAAAGTGGTGTGTCATCACACTAACATTTTGTTTCACTAAAATACAACGAATGTACCATATTGTTCACATAAAATAGCCAATAAACTAAAACATACACCCTCATTTTTTTGTATAAGATTGCAGGAATTACTGCCGGAAACATAGTGATTTTTTTACAGTCATATTTTCTTCACTCATAAAACTACAAACATTATTTATTTTTCATACATAATAGTAAACAATCAAAACTATGAAATCAATCTGGTCAAATTTTTCGCGATATGAATTTTTTTGATTTCAATTTTTTTGTAGAAGAGAAGTTAACATGTTTTAGTAAAATTTAAAGAACCAGAAATTTGTTCAGAAAATCCTCTAGATATTTCTTCAGACATTTTCATTTAAATTATCATTCAGAGATTTCCTCAGATTTCGTTTTCTGTACACAGCTAATCGTGTTCGGTAATTTTTACCGAAATCTCAACTGCTGAGCGTTCGGTAATGGATTTTACCGAAATTCTGTAAAAATAAAAACACAAAATTTCGGTAAAAAGCGATCGTTTATCCGTCAAACTCTAACGAAGTTCGGTAAATGTTGCCAGCTTTGCCGAATTTTTCCGGTAAACAAAACTTAACGGTTGAAATTTTGGTAAAATATTACCGAAGTCGGTGATTTTCTCTAAGTGTGTAGGTTCTTTTTGAAAATCTTACCATTTTTTTTTAAATCCTCAAAAGATTCGTTGAACAAAGTCAGGTATTTCTTCCATAATTTCACAAGGGGATCTATTTATTGAGGGAGCCTTAAAAATAATTCATGATTTGCTACAGAAATGTTTCTATGAATTATTCTAGAATTACCTTCGGGGTTTCCATGCTTCTTAATCGATTGCTCCAAAAATTTTCCAAATGATACCTTTAGAAAATCTCCATGAAACCCTTTAGAACATCGTCAAGGGTTTTTTTCAGACATTTCTCCAGTTATTATTTTCGGGAAACCTGCTACGAATTCCTTCATGAATCCCCTCGCGATTCCATCAGTAAATCTTCCAAGAATTTTTAAGGAAATTCTTCCTGTACAAATTCCTCTGAGAATTGCTTTGGATATTCTTCTAGGTGTTCCTCCATATACTTTTTTTAAATAAAATTTTCAAAGAATTATTTTGAATTTTTCCAGGGACAAGAAAATACCAAGAATTCCTCTAGAGAATCTTTCAGATTCTTTTTACTACCACCAATACACTCCTACAGGCAAAACTCATATGTAATCGCCTTAAATTTTAATTCATTGACTATTTTGTCTGACACGAATGCACTCTTAGTGTAAAGTGCCATAAATAAATAATAAAAACTATTTGGTGTAAAAACCCGAGCTGTGCTAAAAAAATTCGAAGAATGCGCAGAAGAAGTTTCAGAAGCAATTCCGAAAATAATTGCTAGAAAAGTTTCCTAAAAAAAGTACGAAAATTCACTCCCGAACAAAAGTTTGGGCTCACCCGCTCAAAAACATACCATTTTTTTAGGCCCATATCTTCACCAATTTCCGTCCGATTTCAAAACCCGAGGTCTCATACAAAAGATAATAAGTCAAAGAAACTTTGAACATGATTTAAAAGAAACTTTTTCAAAAAAATTTGCATGTAAACTTAACCCAAAGTTGGCAAATTTTTTAAAAATCAATATAAACTTACGGCAGTGTCGCTGGAAATTGGGACGACCAAATTTTAAGATGAGAGCGGTCTTATAACCCATTTTCTATTAGCTTTCAACTGCTTTTTACAGAACTAAGAACTACAGAAGATATCATCAAATCACTTTACCATGTTTTACGAAAGTGACCCCATACTTTTGGCTGATACATCATATTGAAGGGGAGACCCCAAACTTTTGGTCGATGACATGAGAGAGTTAATTTACTTAATAACTTTTTTCTAGACATTTTAGCTAAGTTCGTTTCAAAACCCTACTAAAAAGGCTCTAACTTGAGAGATTAGTCATCATCTTAGGCTTTGGACTGCCATTTAAGATTCTTCGGTGGCCATTTTTGTACTATGAACATCAGATCCATACCATATACACTCATCTTACATAGTTGTGAAACTCAAACTTGCATAAAACAGCCGCCATCTTGTATTTCGAACTGCTACATTAGATTCTTTAATCACATTTTTTTTACTCCGAACAAAATATGGCAGGTTTCCTCAGGCATCTCAAAAAATTGTCAAAATGTTTAGGTAGGTTATTTTAAATAATTCAGACACGAAAAGAGATAAACTCACCGACGTAAGTAGAATAGCGTAGTTTTTTGGCGAATAAAATTCATGTTGTTTGTGTCCCCATACAATTTTTGAGAACTGGGTGACCTGACCACTCAGCCTTCTGAGATACGGACTTCAAGTTTTGGCATAATGATTTTTTAGCTAAACCGATAGTTTGGCATTATTGAACTTTTCACATTTCCATTTTTTACAAAAAATAGGGATTGCCTAGTGAACATACTTTAAATGGTAAAATTTTGGAGTTCGTAAATTACTTCAAGAAT
Organism: Aedes albopictus; assembly: GCF_035046485.1. Taxonomy (NCBI): domain Eukaryota; kingdom Metazoa; phylum Arthropoda; class Insecta; order Diptera; family Culicidae; genus Aedes; species Aedes albopictus. The sequence goes on along the minus strand of NC_085138.1, from coordinate 86,317,459 downwards.
AATGCTCGGATGACACCAAAACGGTTACGTTTAAACTGATTTTTTCCGCAGCACAGTACATCATTATGCTATGCAATTGAGGGGGGATCGGTATGTAGCTAAGATAAAGTGGTTTCCCCGTGACTGGTGAGAACTAGTCAAGCCGTACAAGTTTTTCTTAGTACCATATTTTCAGGTTCAGCTTCCGAAATGAGCAGTAGGAGATTGAATCCAGAAATATATGTCGAAATGACGTTTTCAGCACGGTTTACAGCACTAGATGACACTTCTTCTGATTGCTATTCCAGGTGTTCACTTCTAAAAAAAAAAGAAAAACAAAACATAAAACGCTTCAATCATAAACTTTAATAAGAGCAAAAAGGAGTGCCCTGCTGAACGGTAGATACCGTCTTCTAGACGAGTTTTCTCCCACCTGTTTTATATAATAATGATGTTCCTTTTACCTACAGTAAGCAACACAGTTTGCTGCTGAGAGAAAACCAAGATGAAATACTTAGTACTGTAAGCAGGGGTCAAATTGATCACTTCGAAGTAACAGTACCGGGTAACACTTTTAGTTAAATACCTAACTGCAAAAACCCATAAATTGAAAATGCCACTTTGGGTAGAGATTTATCAGCATCGGTAAGAATATAAAATCATCAAATCGCACGCTATGTCTGAACCAGCAGATTATTAAAATTGAATGTACATTGGGTTTCTTTCCATAAAACATCAGTATTCAAGCTATATTTTCATTTGCAGAAGGTTTTAAAATATTCTATCGGTGAAAATTTTTCCATACATTTTGTATGGGAGAGAAAATGACCGAAAATGAGGATTTCAAGCAAATTTGTATGAAAAGCGGCCAAAAAGATGGAAAAATGAAAATTTCCCCGATAGAATATTTTGAAACCTTCTACAAATGAAAATATAGCTTGAATACTGACGTTTTATGGAAAGAAACCCGATGTACATCCAATATTTAAAATCTGCTGGTTCAGACATAGCGTGAATCGCAATCAAGATTCCACAAACATGTAAACATATAAACATACATATAAACTCCTAGTAGCAATCGATTTCTTAGTATCAAAAAAAGACATTGAAAATCTTTAGAAATAGAAAGCTATATAGACCAACTTTTTTCTACACATTGAAAAGCTCACGGTCATCTCTAGATATCAATAAAATAGATGAGGTTAAAAAAATTATGAAGATAACGACGTTTGGAAGTATCCAGGACTGATTAACAATTTAGAACCCAAGAGATCTAATTCACCCCGGTTTACGGTACGCTGCTGATAGACAGACAGACGTTTAACCTGGATCACGTTCGTTCATTTTCCGGGATAAAGATCGGAATCTGGAGCACGAGAAACAGCTACCATATCTACAGTCTAGCAAGCAGTCAGTCAGCCAGCGTGCGTCAAGATAAATAAGAACACGTAGCATCAACCCGAAGGGCAACCATCCCTGGCATGGGTGTATGTGATATGCCTTTGTTCATGTGGGAAGGGCTGTTCCCGAGTCGCTAGTAGGAATTCGGTACAGTTTTCGGGAGTATCGGAAAAGAATGTGGGAAATTAGGATTATTTATAGGGATAACGTATCCTCAGCTGTGTGCGTGCTATGCACATGTCACGAACCGGATGAAGAGATTTGTAATGTGAGGCGACACGACGGGAGGCAATTACGCATGATGGAATAATAGGTAGCTTCCCGACTAGAAAAATATATCAAGTTTATAACACATTGTGTTATGATGATATGAAGTTTTTCTATAACTTATTTTGTTATAAACTAGATGCAGGATGATGTTAAAATAGCTAAAACTGTAACAAAAAGTACACTGGTTTAATCAAAATAATAACCTATTTTGTTATAATCAGAACAAAATTATATCACAATATGATATAAATTTTAGCTTCAAGAAAACTAGTTTCTATCATATTTTGAAACAATTGCGTAAAATGATGTTCTGAATGTCAAAGAATCAGAACTAAATTATTTCACAATGAGTTATTGAACAAGATTTATAACATAATATGATACAATTGAGTTATAATATTTTTAAACACCAATGATGGTCAACATGATTATATCATATATATCACAATGAGTTATACATATCATGGTTTGTTATAGTTATGATATATTATTGTTAGAATCTTCTAGTCGGGTTCACACAGAGAGTTCGCCCATTTGCACTTATTGTTCTTCTAGTCGACATTCTGGTTTCCAAGATTAAAGCTTCAATGAGGTCTTTCAAGTAGAGCATCTGTAAGATTCTGGAAGATTTTATGGGTTTCTTTATTTTATTATTTTGATCAAGATCGATTCTATGTTGCTTGATTTGATATCTTCAAAATAACAAAAGAATTATTTTAAGCGTTCATTCGGATATTTATAAATTTTTGTAAGATTTGAATGAACTCCTCCTCCTCTCTCCTCTTCTTGGCGTAACGTCCTCACTGGGACTAAGCCTGCTTCTCAGCTCTGTGTTCTATGAGCACTTCCACAGTTATTAACTGAGAGCTTCCTCTGCCAATGACCATTTTGCATGTGTATATCGTGTGGCAGGCACGAAGATTACTCTATGCCCAAGGAAGTCAAGGAAATTTCCTTTTACGAAAAGATCCTGGACCGACCGGGAATCGAACTCGTCACCCTCAGCATGGTCATGCTGAATACCCGTGCGTTTACCGCCTCGGCTATATGGGCCAACAATGAATGAACAACAAGTCTAATTTTGTGAAACGTGGGTGTTTATATGTTTTACTGTTGAGAAGAAACAAAAAAAACACTCCATTAGGTTCATTTTATAAATATTTTTAATTTTCCATCCGGGAATAGAGTTCAAATGAAATAAATATAATAACAGTTCTCCTTATCAACAGAATTGGTCGAAGAAAACCTGAAAACACATCAACAAACGAAGACGTCATCATCCTCATGGGAACGAAAAATATCTTAAGACACGTACCATCGCCCAACCGGTCCTGGACCGCCCGGAGGCAGAGACCGGTAGCAATCAGCCAGCATTATCACGCCCAGAATTCATCCCATCCGGTCTTCGGTGGCTGAAAGCGACGGACACTGGCTCCGGGTTTGCTCCATCCCTCCTTCCCCGCCCATCCGGACGCAACCCAATCCCCAAGAGATTCCATTCTTGTCGTGCGTTCTGTCATCATTTCACTTGGGTCCCATCTTGACGCTGTCAAGTAATGAATTTAATTACGCGTCCCTCGTCATCGTCGGAGAACATTTTTGAATGTTCTTCAGTCAGCATGGGGTGTAGCGATTCTTTTTTGCGGGTTCGTCCTTGTTGCTGTGGGATGTTTCTAATTCTGGGGACTACCTACTCGGGATCGTTCGCCGCCATATGGAAATGATGAAAGTTAACCGATTTGGCATCAGGCTGACGTCATATTGTCGGAAGTTCAAAAGTGGCTTCGTTTGGACTTCGATGGTGCCGATTGTGTATGAAGGTTCAGTCAAATTTGAGAGAATGGTTTTTAGATGACATAATGTCAGAAATTGGATCAACTTGTACTGGAGCACAACATCATGCTGGGAACGAAATTAAGTCAATTTAGTTTTCATTCTCTTCGTTTTCAGAGATGAATCGTTTAGCTTGTTGTAAGAAGACGAAACATTTGACAAATTCACGCATCCGATGATGTAATTTTGATTCGAAGAATTCACAGGGTAATACATTGATACAAGGTTCATTTTGGGATGGACAGATAGTTAGCTTTTCAAACAATGTTTAGATAGCTACGTGCAGAATTATCAATAGTAAATAAGCAAAGCAACAACACATCATAGTTGCTACTCCGTGATTGACCAGAATAATCGAAGTTGCACAGAGATCCAATGAATGATGCTTGGGACTAGCTACACACTCTTAATGTGCACAATTCGAGAGTTCAATATTTTAAAGTCAATAACGGCGCCGGAAACGTCCTTACAGTCATCGGGAAAAGGGTAGGAATGTTATTTCGACAACCGTTGTTACTAGAAACCGCGGAATCCACAGCATCCCCATTAGTTGTCTCGGGAAGGAGTATTTGTCAGTAAGGTAGGGTAAGGTGTGGATCTTGGAGCCACCTTTGGTAGGTAATATGATCCACTTGTTATATTAAAATACACGACACGGTCTTCATACCGATTATGATTTATTTGGTCACGATAGTAAGGGTAATGCACATACGTCATCGATCGTTCTATATTAAACGCATCACCGCATTGATCTTTTACACTACCGTGAAAACCGACTTTCCCACGAAAGTAATCGCGCGCTTCTGATTTCACATTCAATATTCGTGTCCCCATCTTCCTACCGAGAAAACCGACCGACTCACGAAAATTGTCGCATATTTCCCACAGTAGAGGCTTTCCACGGACCAGCACGAATCCATTTTAATCGATGTTTTTTAATCTACTTGATATTTTTGTTTACTATTCCTTTTTATGTGAGAAACCATTTTTTCATATCAAAAGTTCATATTTTGTCTCGACTAACTTTCAATTAGGGCCTATGAAAAAATGGAACACAAGCAAATAAAAAATTATAACACGGAAACGGCTTGTTCGATCGGAAAGGTGTCTTCAGCAAAATTGTAGAATAATATATGGCGGCTCTCAGAAAATACACATTGAAACATTTATTTGGTTTTTTCTAAAAAAAATTGAATTTTGTTACTAAAAATTAAATATCTCAAAAAGCTATTTTTTACCTTCGTGTTTTTTTGTGAGAATAAAGTTCATTCTGCTAGCTATCATCTCTAAAATGTTTATAGTGGTAAAAAAATGTACAAAAAAGTTATGGCACTTTGAACATTTTTGGTTGGGTGTTTTTTTAGAGTGCATGACGAATTTCCCGCAAACTAGATTTTGAGGCAGACAGCACCCTCTCAGATTTCAATGGGATTGTGCAGGTATGAAGACTATGTACTTTAAAACAACGTTGCATACTTTGTTGTTTTTTTAATTTATCTACACTAATATTTAAAAAGGGCTTAAGTTTTTGACCATTTTTTTATACCAATGTAACTTAAAAATAACATGACCTACAAAAAAGTGTGGTATGTGTGACTTTAAGGAATTTGTGTGAACTTTCAAGTAAAAAATTGAAATATTGAAAAAACGATCACGCTAAAAAAAGTGAAAAAATAAATTGAAGTCAATTTGGAATACATGCCCATTTGCGAAATTAAATTAATCCTATTTCGGAGAACCAAACCCCACACCAACCGTTAAGAATAGAATTCAAAATGGATCAAAGTAATTAAATTGCTATTATCTGAATCCAACCCAACACAAAATGTTTTTTTTTTTTTGAGTCAAAACATTTTTTGTGTATTTTTATACGTGGATTTTCACATATTAATATTGAACATAGCTTTATTTGTTTCAATTATAAATCTATCCAATACAAAGAATATAATTTAGGATTCTCTTTTGAACCAGAACACCAGATCTGTTACACAGAAATTCAGAATATCAACCAGAAGTCGAATTTCAACATAAAAGTTCCCTTATTCATAGGAGAATAAAATAAATGCTTTGCATTAGATAGACTTGTGAGTCAAACATATGGAGCTATGTTTAATTTAATATATGAAAATATCTGTAAAAACGCCCTGGATAAAACATTTTTTTTCTACCGGAGAGAAACACGCAAAATGATGACATGAAGTATTTGTTGTTAGGAACCGTCCATTAAAGATGTAGCATTTTAGGGGAAGTTTATGATATTACTAGGAGCCTTCTATTAGGTAGTGGAGCGGACCTGGTGTGATGGTTAGAACACTTGACTATCACGCCGAGGACCTGGGATCGAATCCCACTCCCGAAAAACTCGCAAAATGTGAGTTCTTCCTTCGGAAGAGAAGTAAAGCGTGGGTCCCGAGATGAACTAGCCTAGGGCTAAAAATCTCGTTAAAAAAAGATAAAAAAAAATCAATTAGGTATGGGAGAATATACTATAAGAGGGGAGGAGCTGTCAAAAATTTTCCACTAACGCTACCGTGATTTAGAATGCAGCGATATGGTCAAACTCAAACATGACAGAATCCTTGAAAAAAGTCCAATAAGGACCAAAACGTCAAGTTAAGAAAACATATAGTTGTTTTTGATTGACCAAATTAGACTGAAATGCCAATTAAAGATATCATCCAACGTACAGTCGATCACCCAAAGAAAGTCAAACTAAAAGCAATAAAACAAGTACGACCACGATTTTCATCAGTCAACGAGATTGAAACTTTTATTACAAATCATTTTATTGCAATAGGTAAATATCATTTAAAATAAAAAATCAATAATTTTGCTTTCGGGATGAAATTGATCAGTAAATGAAATACCTTTGCCTGTGCCAAAAATATGTTTTCCACCTGAATTAATCACCCCAGTATGCGAAATGCTACGCAAAACTTTTACGAGTTTTCTCAATTTTTAATTATTCAAGTTCTAAATTTAGTAAATTGTATGAAAACGCCTTAAAGTATGCACTTTTTATACTGAAAAAAGTGATTACTTCCGGAAAAGTGCAATTTTATGTATAAATTTGAATACTTATATAATTTCTGATGATGAAATCATGTTTAGCAAATACTTGGCAGCTAAAAGCATCCATTCGAATATTCATTACATGTGCGATACAGCCACGGTAACAAAAGTTTGAAAGGGAATTTGAGATTCGCTAAACACGCAATTACGGAAAATATTGAATTTAATACAGAAATATGTGACTAATTGACTGTAAAACATGTAACTCAACATTCAATAATCCTTTAGCCGGATGATGGTCATTTTATACAAATTGTTTTAAGTGTGAAGCAATATTTTTAACAAATAAAAATTACCCTCACGTCGATCAATTTCACCCCACTGATCAATTTCACCCGAAATCACGGCACCTCAGAAATGCTTTTCTTCAAAAGTGCCCATCTTGCGACATATGGCAAAATTTTCAATAATTACAAAAATATCATGTTTTGCAAATTGAAATAATTTTTCGTATTTGCATTTTTTTGACTTTTAAAGTTTATTGACATTTTTCAATGTTATAGAAGTTCACATGATTATCTAAAAGTCACCCATACATAACTTTTTTGTAGTTTTTAGTCATTTTTAAGTTATATTGAGTAAAAAAACGGTCAAATACTTTAGCCCTTTTCAAATATTACACGCGTCATTTCTAACTTTTTCCTTCGAACAATGCTACGCGATCACGCACCCCATCGCAACTGACCCAAACACGCGTCATGTTTCTCTATTTCCTTCGAACAATCTGCAGAATTATTCTTCTTCTTCTTTGTGGCTCTCCGTCCCCACTGGGACTTGGCCTGCCTCTCTTCAACTTAGTGTTCTTTGAGCACTTCCACAGTTATTAATTGAAGGGCTTTCTTTGCCTGCCATTGCATGAATTTGTATATTGTGAGGCAAGTACAATGATACACTATGTCCAGGGTGTCGAGAAAATTTTCCCGACCGGAACGGGAATCGAACCCGCCGTCTCCGGATTGGCGATCCATAGCCTTAACCACTAGGCTAACTGGAGACCTCAATCTGCAGAATTATCAATAGTAAATAAGCACATTAACCTTCACCTAGCCAACATACATTTCAAGACCAACAATTGAAAAGGCCGCATCAACATTTTGTAAACAAACACGTTTCTGTCAACTTAGGGACTTCTGAACTACACCCACACATCTCACCACCATTAACTGAAAGCGAAAACATCAAGCTCTCTCTTAGTGGTGGTGAGATGCGTGGATGGATCCCCGAAGGCCCTAAGTCGGTAGAAACGTGTTTGAAGATGCGGCCTGGAACATCTGGAATAACTTCTTAAAATCCCAGGAGGAATATTTGAACAAATTCTGCAGGGGTCTCTAAAGACATCCTAGGAGGATTTCTGATGAACTGTTAGTGCAATTTCTAAAAAAATAGTCCTTGTAAGAATTTCTGCAGGAATCGCTGAAGAAATTTCTCAAACAATGTTTGGAGAAACCCGGAAGAATTTTCGAAACAATCCCTGTAGGATTTGTAAAGATTTTTTTGAAGAATTTCTGAAAAGCTCCATGGAAGAACTTTTGAAAAAATCCCTTCATGAAATTCCCGGAGAAATCCCTAGAATGTTTAAAAAATCTATGAAGATAAAAATATGTTATCAAAGGAATTTCAGCAATTACAGCAGGAATTTCTGAAAATTACTCTGATTGAATTCCTGAAGAAATCTTCTGTACAATCCCTGTAAAATCTAAGGAAACTCTTTTGACTGAATCTCTGGAAGGATATCTGAAGAAATTCCAGAGTAATTCTTGAGGGAATCCTAGGAGCGAGCTGGGATCTATTTTCATAGTGATGGGCGATTTGCAAAAGCGCGTGATCGGTTGCTGGTCTATCGACGAAGGATGAAGGACTGATTCTTCAGTTTCAGCACAACCAACGTGCACCACCAACACTTGTTACAAGTGTTAGTGTAATGTCCAGTATTGATGAGATTTGTTGCGTTATAGTATTCGTTTAGCTTGTTAAAAAAAGAAAACGTTTGTAGGTGGGTTAAGGTGAAACATCAAGAAATCCCATTGCAATTTTGCATGCAATCTTTAGAGGCACAAATCTGACGAACGAAGCATCGAACCAAGCCGCACTTGTTTATACTGGCTTTGCTCACTTTCAAAAAGAGGCAGCTTTTCCAAATCAAGCGCATTTGTTTACATATTTTATAGATTGATGCTCTCGAAAATGTGAGAAGGGATCCAAGTCGGCTATTCTTCATTACACCAACGAGCCTAACCTCAAAATGAATGACAGTTCTCAGGTCATTTTGACAGATGTAACAAGAGCATGAAAAGGACGACAACAAGATCGATAAAGTAGAATATATGATCGATCTTTTTCGTGCATGTGTGTGGTCTGTCCTGAGAAGTGTCAAACATTTACATGGCTAGCTTTGTTGGTGTAATGAAGAATTGTGGCAGCCACACTCGTCAAGCTCTGATGTTTCTGATAAGGCGAAATTGGAAGCATTTTCTTATTTTTTCGGTTTTTGATTTTTTATTAAATAACGAAGCAATATTTTCAAAATCGGTTTTCGTACACATGTAGAGTATGGATCAAGGTATCTTCTGAATTTTTTTGAGGTGGAAAATGTTTTCCATTTTTGCAAAAAACATTTTTTTGTGTAATTTTGTTCAAAAATGAATTCTGCAAAAACGAAAAACATTTTCCACTACAAAAAAAAAATCAGAAGATACCTTGATCCACATAAAAAATGAAGATACCTTCATCCACATAAAAATTCAAAAACCAAAAAGTGAGGAAATGCTTCCAGTTTCGCCTTAAGTGTATCATCCCAACTTGAGAATCCCAAGAACGCAGCTGTCACTGCACTGTCCTACAAGAACGACGGTAGTTCCGCACAGGACTGCACGAATGGGCGGCCATAGGAGTTGAACTGGGTGGCCATGATGAAGAGGAATTTCGGCACTTCCGGCGGATCAATGGCCATTGGTTCGGGGTCAACGATATTCAAAACGGATGAGTCCGGTGATCATCTAAGCCAACAGTCGAAGTTTTGAAAAGTTAATGCAAGGAAAAAAAGTTGTTTGGAGAAAGAGTAGAGTAGTTATTGACTGGTTTGCTGAATATGATACATTGCGCGGCCTGTAATGCTCCAAACGCGAATTTGCACGAAGTTCTACGCGGCAAATCCTCTTGGAAAGGAACAGCCGCGCTTGAGAAAACGCCGCAATATTATCTCCCATAAGAATGGAGTGAAAGAGATGCAAAAACCGCGGCTGTTCATTTTCTAAGGAATTTGCCGCGCGTACTTTTGGGCAAATGCGCTAATAATAGAAGATGTTTTAAGCACGGGAATGTGAAGAAAAGGGAGAAAAGGAAAAAGGAAGTGTGAAGGAGAAACTACCCAAGAAACAGAAGTAGCTGAATAACAGTTTCTTAAGCTGAAGCTTGCTTAAGAGTGGTTTATTCAACTCTTGTACAGCAAAAATGTTTGTTGGATAGACATCCAGAAAAATTCTGGGATAACCCGGAACCCAGCAAGCCCGTTTATACAGTGCTCCACCCGCAGTATCAGAAGGCTGGCTCCAGAGGCACGTTATCCTCCATTTGGGACATTTGTGCCATATTAAACCTCACTAGCACTCGGGGGGGTGTCGCACGGGACACGAGGAAGATCCGCGAGAGGCTGCAGTCAACGAGAGAGATAAAAAAAGAAGAAGAATTGACCGCCCACTGGCCCAGGAAGGATAGAAGGAACCAGTGGACAGGCAAAAGAAGCGGAGCGAAGGCGTTGCAGTGCGTGGGGCCCCGAAGAAGTGACAAAAAGTAAAACGTATAAGGTGACTAGTCCTTAAGAAAGTGGGAGGCGTCGTCCAGTGTTGAGGGCGGACACCGTTAGGAAGAAAGAAGTTAGAAGGGGGAAAGTAGGACGTCAAGAAGTAGAAATAAAGTGTACCGCAGACAAAGAATACATAGAGGAAGTTTGCTTTACCGAATCTACAAGTGGTTTCAATTCGCGGAGTTTCACCAGCGTCTTGCTGATCCTGAGGCTTGAAGACGGGGGTCTCAACCTTGCTGGGAGTAACACGGCCATTGCTCAGTTACACATTCCAGAAGCACTGATGATGACCAAAGACGCATTCTACGCGCAGCTCGAACGCGAGTGCGACTACTGCTGAAGCCACGTCGTTGAGATCATCATAGGAGATCTAAATGCTCATGTAGACAAGGAGGAGAAATTTGGAAAGATCAGCGGCCATCTGCCGATCGATTTCGCTGCCTCCAAAAACATGGCCATACGTTACACCTTTTACCAACACTGTACAGGAAATCGCAAATCGACCACGTTCTGATTGGTGGACGGTACTTCTGCCTATGCGACATTATCGACGTCAGGACTCATTTTTGCACCATGATCGTCATAAGCAATGTAAGGAACCGGAAATTGCCATGGTATAATCTAGGGCGACTGAAGCCACCGAATTTCACCTCAGCGTACGTGCAGAATCGCGAGGCAACGTTTCCAGACGAGGGTGAGTTCAATGTGACCCCTCTAGAGGACTGCTGGAGAACATTTAAGGTAGTCATCGATGTCACGACAGAGAGCACCATTGGGCACGTGGAAAATCAAAATAGTCGATGAAACTAATGGTTCTACGAGTAGTACATATTAGCGGTTTTTGAGAAGAAGAATTGCGGGCGGTAATGCTGCAGCAAGGAAGCCGACAGAACGTGGAATGTTACACGCCAATCCGCCGATTTTGAGAGAAAATGCACCTCCTAGAAGATGCAAACTGCGAAGAAATGGAACTGCTGTAACGTTCCCAAGAAACACGGAAGCTTAACGCATCCCGCAACGGCTTCGTACCATGAGCCGAAATATGCAAGGATACGGGCGGGGGCCTCTTGACGGACGGACGTCAGGTAATCGAAAGCTGGAAGTAGCACGGGGGACCAAGACAACGAAGGAAACGACTATGCCTGTGCAACAGAGGATGGAAATAATTCAACTCTCACGCTGGTGAAAATTGAGGATGTCGTTCACCAGCTGAGAACCAACAAAGCAGCTGGTGTCAAGGGATCGCAGTTGAATTCGTCAAGCTGGGCTTGGAAAAGTTGGCCACCTGTCTGCACCGGTTGATAGTCAGGAGACCGATCAGCTACCGTCGTCTGTCACCTAAAAAAATGGAATGAGTTCGTGGGAAGTTATAAAGCCAGCTTCATCGACGGCCGGTGTACAACAGACCAGATCTTCACCGTATGGCAAGTACTCCAGAAATACTGTTGACTTCAAGGCGACATAGGACAGTATCGACCGCTCAGAGCAATGGAAAATTTGATAAAAAAAAAGCTTTCCTGGAAAGTTGATTGGCTGATTAAAGCAACAATGGACGGTGTGTACGACTGCGTTAGGGTTTGTGGTGAACTATCCAGTTCATTTGGATTTTTCCGGGGACTACGACTCTCATGCCTCACTCTTCAACATCGCTATGGAAGGTGTGATGCGACGAGCCGAGCACAGCAGCTGGGGTACGATCTTCACGAAATCCGGGCAAATTGACTGTTTTGCTGATGAGACGGATATTATTGCTAGAATATTTGGAACAGTGGCAGAACTGTACACCTGCAGGAAAGGTGAAGCAGCATAAAACGGACGGATGATGAATGCGGCTAAAAAAACACATGCTGGTAAGAGCTGAGCAAGATACGACAAGCTTTGGCAGCAATGTTACGAAAGACGGAGATACTTTTGAGGTGGTGGAAGAGTTCGTTCACCTCAGTTCCTTAATGATGGCTGGCAAAAACTTGAGCTATGAAATACAAAGGCGCATCATCAGTGGAAGTTCTGCCTACTACGGGCTCCAGAAGAAACTGTGGTCAAAAAAAGTTTCAAACCCCCCTGTACAAAATGTACCATGTACATGATGTGAATGAGACCGGTGGTCCAATGGTGCAACATCTACCACGAGACGTGGACCATGTTCGAGAAATACCTTCAAGCACTCGGAGTTTTCGAGCGACGTGTGCTAAGGACGATCTTCGGTGGTATGCAGAAGAACGGTGTGTGGCGGCGAAGGATGATCCATGAGCTCGCTGCATCCTACGGTGAACCCGATATCCTGAAAGTGGCTAAAGCTGGGCGAACGCTATGGGTTATTCCATGTTGCAAGAATGCCGGACAAAAACTCTGCAAAATTGGTATTTGCTTATCGTATATAGCGTTATCAGTGTTATAATTTCATATTGAACTAAATAAATGAATGAATGATAAAGAATGATTAAATATACCTACGTTCATGTAATATGCAATAAAATTGAACAATACATATTTTAAAGCTGAATACATACTGTCCATAAACCATCAACTCAGGATTGATATCCCTCGCAATCGCTTATCGACTGACCACAGTAGCGGCTATCAATTCACTGCTGCGCTCTTTTGTATTCTGCAGCGTAATTCACTGGGCAAAAGTTTTCCGAGCTTGTTTGATAACAAACGCCCACCCGCAACCCGTCCATTCGACCAACATTTGTGTTACCCTGATTGAAACCACCACCACCGCAGCAACAGCCAGCAGCACAGCCAGTGGCCCCCGCGGAGTGATTAATTTCCCGGCTAAACAATTCCGGGAACGGGGCATTAAATCAACCCGCCCATTGCATTAAATCTTCAAACAAAACGGGAAAACAGATTTAATCAGGATGCCAAAATCCTCCGGCCTCAATGGCGGATTTCTATCGCTGAAACGACCATTCCAACCCGCAGGACTTTATTATACCTACCTACAGATTCAAAAAGAGAGGTATTTCCAGTGTACATAACTTCTGTCGAGCTGAAAAGAAACGCGAGCCACCGGAAGTGTGTTGGGGCTGGGGGTGAACTTTCAGAGGGCTCTGGCGGTGGTGGTGCTGCGCGGAATAAACCAACAACCACACCCTCATTAGACGAGGGGTTGATTGACCCTAGACTCTGTGTAAAAGTTTCGCCTATTCAGTGTCGAATTCTTACGAATTCACTGACCAGGAACCCGATTAAAAATTTATGTGTAAGGGCCCATATATCCGAGGCGGTAAACGTACGGGTATTCAGCATGACCATGCTGAGGGTGACGGGTTCGATTCCCGGTCGGTCCAGGATCTTTTCGTAAAGGAAATTTCCTTCACTTCCTTGGGCATAGAGTATCTTCGTGCCTGCCACACGAGATATACACATGCAAAATGGTCATTGGCAGAGGAAGCTCTCAGTTAAAAACTGTGGAAGTGCTCATAGAACACTAAGCTGAGAAGCAGGCTTTGTCCCAGTGAGGACGTTACGCCATGAAAAGGAGAGGAGGTGTAAGTTTGAACAATAATTTGTTATTGTTATCATTTTTATAATCATTCCTCTTGTCGAATTAACTAGAAAAATAGCAGTTTCAACGTTTCTGCAAGAACTGCCCTTTAACACAAACCCTTCTTCTGCCCGGGAAGCAAAACATCAATATCCGCTTCCGAAGGATTTCGACTTTCCACGAAAGCGAGATTCTTCAAGGGTCACTCGAAAAGAAAAACTTTGTTTCATTTGCTCAGGACTCGACCAAGGACTCGACCAACAAGTCAAAGAGAGGCTTCTGGGGGGAGGTGCCGAGCATTTCATTTCAGCTGAACTCGTTTCGAATTCAACGGGATCCGAAGCCCAGATGCGTGACTGTCACGCCGACGACAGAAAAAACGCGACCAAATCGGTAACTACATATATCTAAGCGTTTCGGCTGAGAAGTTATCCTTGCTTAATATTAAACACACCAAACCAGCATTGTGGGAAAGTCTCGTTGGTTGATGATAAGGTGGGTACCAAGTGGAGGAGGAGAAAAGTGTATGTTCGTGTTCGGTTATTGATGAACTACCGAGCGTGGCCGACGAGGGACGCGGAACTTGATGGCTCTTTTGGGACCACGCATTCATTGGGTTGCAATGAGGATGAATGACGACGTGTGTCGTGCATGCAGACTGATGATTTCCATTGCTAACTGATGAACTGTACGTTTCCTGACTAGAAAATTGGACCAAAAATTAAACAAACTATGATATTCATAACTTATTGTGATATAATCATGTTCATCATCCTTGGTGTTTTCAAAATACCATAACTCAATTATACCACATTATGTTACAAATGTTGTTTTATAACTCATTGTATTATAATTTAATTTTAAGCCTTCGACATTTGAAATGTTATGTTACAAAATTGTATCAAATTTTGATAGAAGCTAGTAACCCTGAGGCTAAAATCCATATCTCATTTTGTTATAATTTTGATATGATTATAACAAAATAGGTTATAATCTTGATTAGACAAGTGTATTTTTGTTACAATTTGAGTTATTTTAACATCATCCTGCATCTTGTTTATAACATAATTAGTTATAGAAAATATTAGAACAACATAACACAATATGATATAAACTTGATATAATTTTCTAGTCGGGTTTTCATTCAAATGTATCAGCCAGCAGTTCTTCACAACTATTTGTTTTTCAAAAGTTCGATCTAAGTCTAATAAAAATATTACCTCTCATAAACATAGCTTTTTATTCATGTTTCTATTATTTCGTTAACTTATAATATTTTGGTTCAAAATTTTAACGTTTTACTCGAGGTACAATAAGTAATAGACATAATAACTCATAAATACGACCGTAAACCTCGAATATTTTTTTTATATTCGCCTTTTTTGTAAAATTTGCAGTAAATAAGGTCAAACAATTAGCTTTTATTTGAAAACGTTGTATAATATCTAGAAAATGTTCATGGAACATCTGAAAAATATCAAAATTTGATATTTCAAGATCAAACGAATAGCTCGCTGCCATTGGTTAGGTCCTACAAAATCTAAATATAATATGGTGACGATGTTACAAGAGTACATTTGTTATATTATTTTTAGATCTTTCATCTCTTAAATAAATCAAACCAATATCACTTTTTGATCTCCATATCAAAATATGCTATTATTGAGCTGTTTTCCTCTACTAAGAAAGTGATAAGATTATTTTTTCCAAAACTCTCAATAAAAGTGTCATAAAGTTTTAACTCACAGACTAAGAACTTCGATAAAAACTTCTGAAATTCTTCATCGAATGAGCATTTCTACAGTTTTCAGAATGACACATGATTTAAAAATGAGTTTACCAGGATTTTGTCTGAAAACGAGTTTATGATTTTCAAAGGAATTTTCTTCCAATCTCTCAATGAGTTGGCAAGAAATCCTGGTAGAACATTACCAAAAATCTTGTCAGTAATATTCAATATTTGTGGAAATGAAACTTCCAAGGACACTGAAACCTCCATTTAGATAGGATACATTTAGGTAAAATCTATTTAGATCCCTCCATTTAGGTAACTTTACCTAAATGGAATTTGATTCTGTTCAGAGCAGCATTATGAATGAAATTTATGTTTACACAGCCTCAAGTAGCTATGTAGCTATCAAGTGGTGAGTTCATTGTCATTTTGTTTTCTTATCTGTATTAACCCTAAAAGGGATACCTGGGGCCCATTGGACCCCAGGTGCTTTTCAGAGCTCGTCTTTGATGGAACACACTCAGCGAGGTGACGATACTGAGGCCATGAAGGTATCCCTTTTAGGGTTAACGAGATTTTTAACCCTAGGCTAGTTCATCTCGGGACCCACGCTGGAAAAACTCACATTTTGCAAAATTGTCGGGAGTGGGATTCGATCCCAGGTTCTCGGCGTGATAGTCAAGTGTTCTAACCATCACACCAGGTCCGCTCTACGGTATAGTTAGTTTGAGAATCTCCAAGAACTTCCTTTAGTATAGGTCATTGGATCTACTAACGCATACGGTTGTCTCTAAAAGATTTGCGTAAAAAAGAAAAAGTTAAATGGGCTTCTATATTCCCCTGAAACCACTTTGAAGACCATTGAGATGCCTTGAAACGCTTTGAAACGCCTCTAGAAGCCCCATGAAATCTTTATGAAATTTACCTGAGAGCCTCTGACTCCCCTGAAACCACTCTGAAACCTCCTGAAACGCCATCAAACGCATTGAAATGCCTCGAAACCCTTTAAAACGCCTCAAAAACCCCCTTGAAACCCCATGAGTCTCTGAGACCCCCTTAATCCTCTTGAAACGCTTTGAAAGGCCTTGAAACGCTTTGAAACGCTTCTAAAACCCCTATAAAACCTGCGAGCGAAAAATTCACCTGCGTGCCTCTGAAGCCCCCTAAGTCCTTCCTAAAACTTTCTGGGACGCCCTGCAACGCAATGAAAACTCTTGAAACGTCTTGAAACGCTTTGAAACGTCTCTTAAACCCCTACAAAACTTCCATAAAATTCACCTGAGAGCCACTGAAGCTCCCTAAACTGCCGTTATACGCATAATTGTCCCATGTTATATGGGATTCTTTGTATAACATGGGAAATCGGTCGTAGAACGGCAGTGAAACCCTTGTAAAATCTTCTGAAACGCCTGAAACGCCTTGAAACGCCTTGAATCGCCTTAAAACGCTCTGAAACGCCTCTAAAATCTCTATAAAACCTTCGTAAAATTTACCTGAGGGCCTCTGAAGCCCCCTAAAACCCCTATGAAACCTCCTGAAACGCTTTGAAACGCCTCTGAAACCCCCACGAAAACTCCGTGAAATTCACCTGCGAGTCTCTGAAGCACCCTTAAACCCTCCTGAAATCTGGGACGCCCTGAAACGCATTAAAACGCCCTGAAATGCGTTGAAACGCTTTGAAACACCTCTTAAATCTCTATTCAAGCTTCGTCGAATTCACCTGCGACCCTCTGAAGGCACCCTTAAACCTCCTGAAAGGCCATGAAATGCCCAGAAACGCTTTGAAACGCCTCTGAAACCCCATGACACCTCCGTGAAACGCACCTGAAAGCCTCTGAAGCCCCCTAAAATACCTATGAAACCTCCTGAAACACCTTGAAACGCTTTGAAACTCCTCTGAAACTCCCGTGAAATTCACCTGTGAACATATGAAGCCTCCTAAAAGCCCTCTGAAACCTCCTGAAACGCCCTAAAACGTCTGGAAACGCCTCTGACCATCCTCCACTAAAAACTCTCTTGAATCCCTCTGACCAAACCCCCCCCCCCTCCCCTTCATATCTGAAAGCCTTGACCCCTTTCCCTTTGCATCTGCAAGCCACTTGCCCTGCTCAAACTTCTTTCCCAAGTAACACACTTGTAACATAAAAGTCACGGCGGCGCAGGTTTTTGTTGCGCAGAAGTTACGGTGACTTACTTCTAGCAAGTGAGTGTTGATTTGTTAGAAGTAAGTTACAGTGACTTCTGCGCAACAAAAACCTGCGCCGCTGTGACTCTTCTGTGACAAGTGTGTTACTTGGGTTGCAACCTTGAAATCCATTTAGGTAAAAATTCTATTTATGCAGTCCCGACTCGTTACATAAATGGAGGTTCGGGAATTTTTTATATTATTCAAGTAATAATTTTAAGAAAACGTCTCCAAAAAACCGTACATGCAATAAATTATGCAGGGGCCTAATCATGTCAGTGTGGGAAAAAATATTTCAAGAGTATGTGCTTCTAGGAATAGGTTTGAAAAATACGATAAATTCAAAACAACTGTGGAATATCTCTGCAAATCTAGGAAAAAAAAATTAAAAATCTTTTTTTTTAATGAATCGGCAAAATATTTTTCTGCGATTTCATCAATGGATTTTCTAGAAATTTCACAGTTAACTTCAATGAAAATGAATAGGGTATCGCGCCACTTGGGCGGTGGCTTCTATATTCGTCTGTTTTCCACTATAACTCAGTCAATTTTGAACCAGTTGGCTTGAAATGTTGTACACGAGTTGATACTATACCTATCTCACCGCATTCAAAAAAATGTGTTAATTGGTTCAAATTTGAATGAGTTATAGCGGAAAACAGACGAAAATAGAAGCCACCGCCCAAGTGGCGCGATTCCCTACCGAAATTCCATTTTTTTTTACTATTTTTGTTAGCATTTCCATTTTAAATAGCTCTATAGAATTTGGCATTTCGAGGGGCAGATAAAAAAATATTTATCAAAATGTCGGGTCTTGCTAAAAGTTCGTTAACAAATCCGATGATTTTTTAATATTTAACAGATTTAATGTTTTATTATTTTGAAAATAAACCTTTATGAAATTTACAATTTCTTCCACTATGTATCGGGATATAGGAATATCGCTTACGTGACTTAACCGAATTGAATTTGAAAAAATCTCTTCGATTTGGTTAAAAAATGTGTTTGCTTCTCCATATCGCAAGAGAGATCATCAATTCGATACATAGAAATTTGTTCTCCGGCCTTCTGAACATATGGGAGTTTCTTCAGAAATTCTTCTAGCCGTTTTTTTTTTGAAAATCTGAAACCTCCTCCAGGCCTAAGCAACACGCATCTAATGTAAGAGTTATGGTAGCGCAAGTTTTGGTTGTAAAATAATTTTAACGTACTGCTAATGAAACGCTAGAAATACGTCTCAGTGACTTATAACATGTGTGATGCTTTAGAGATTTCCTTTTGAATTTTTTTAAATTGTTCCTCCAGATACTTATTTTCTTAGAAATTATCAAAAAAGAAGTCACACTAGAATTGCTTCAGCAATTCCTTCATGAAATCTTTCCAAAATTCCTCATGAGATTCTTTCAGAAATAACCCAATATATTCAATCAATATTTTTGAGAAAAACCTCCATAGGTTCCTACTGAGATTTATCAGTTTTCTAAGAAAATTCTCCAATAAATCGGAAGTTTGTCCAAGGATTTCTTTAGTAATTGTCACAGAAATTCTTTACGGATTATTCCAAAAAAATACCAATAATTCTATTGAATATTTTTTTTTTTACAAAAATTGCTTTCGAAGCTCCTCCAGGGATTCCTTCACAAATTTCATAAATAATTCTTTTGGAAAATTGAGCACGTATTCAATTGAAATATCATCCATTGAATCCTTAAGGATTATCTCCAGGTATTTTTTAAGAAACTAGGTATTTCTTCAGTATTTCCTGAAGCGTGCTTACAAAACACGCAGAGAAATTTCTTCAAAGATTTCTTAATAAATTTTCGTGGATGTTCTCACATTTGTCGAGAAATAATTTTGGAAAATGTTTCCTTAGTGGCTTCTGAGATTGCTCCAAAAATTTCTTAAGATATTCTTGAAAAAATCAAGAATTTGTTTAGAAAACCTTCCACTAGGAATGGAATGCACCTCAGTGTGATTGCGAGTGTGCGCGATTTTGATATGAAAATTAGCTACACTGTGCACGTCTCCAGTGCGGAATGTCATCCCTGCCTTCAACACATTTCCTCCTTTATTCGTTTGAGTATTCCTTCAAAACGCCCACCACGAATTATTTTGAAAAACTTCCGTGGACACTTTCAATAAATTCTCCAGCGATTCCTTCAAAAACAGTATTCCAGAGATCCTTTGAGATATTCTCCAGATGACTCTTTTAAGAGTTTCTTCCAGATTTTTTAGGGAATTTTTTCAGATTTTTTAATAAATCATCCATGTTATCCTTATCTAATTTTTCAAGGTATATCACAAAATCTACTACATATTTTTGAGGAAATTTTTCAAGCACTCCTTTAAAACATCTATGATGGATGGCTTTCGTAGTTGCTGCATAATTTTTTTCGTTCCGCGAATTCCTTCAAACACTTTTCCAGCAAACCTCGCATGGGTTGCTTCCGAAACGTCTCCATGAATTAAGAAAACTTTCCACAGTTTTCCCCAATAATTCCCTCATAGGTTCCTGTACAAAATCCTCTAGGGATTCCCCAAAGGAATTTTTTTAACATCTCTCTTGGATTCTTTGGGAAATTCCTTTAGCGATTTTTTTAAAAGTCTTTATTCTAGGAAATCGAAGAAATTCCATTTTTTCCTCATCAGATTTTTTCACAAAATCTGCTGCGTATTATTGCAAAAAATATATGGTGATTCTTCCTACATTTTTTTTAAAACTCAGCTTAAGCTTTTTCCATGCAATGCTACCGAAATTTTTGCACGATTTTTTTAAAGAAAATCCTACAGGGATTTCTTTTCGAAGAGCTTCACTTTTTCCTTCAGAAAATAAGAAATTTAGAATTCTTTCAGAAATTCCTCCAGAATTTCATTCAATTTTTTTTTCTAGAAATCCATAGGAAAATTCTTCTTTTTTCATACATTCTTCCAGGGACTTTTTAAGAAATTTGCCCAAGGATTGTTTAATTCATCAAGAGATTTTTTCAGAAGATTCTTCAAGGGTTCGTTAGAAAACATTCCATTGATTCCTTCCGCAATAACTCCATGAACTATAGTAGGAATTCTATCATAAAACCTTTCAAGGACATATATTCCTTCAAGAGCTGTTTTTCAGAAATTTCTCGAAGCACTCCTTTAGAAAGCCTTCCATATTAAGAATTATTTATGTTCCCTTTTAAAAACCTCTAGGGATTCATTTAGCAAACTTTTCCAGGAACTCCTTTTAAGATTATTTTAAGCAATTTTTTCTAAGATAATTAACCTATTTTTCAGATTTTTTTTTTCAGGTCATCATGGAATTCTTTAGAGATTCTTACATTTTCTGTGGTTGCACCGTGAATTCCTTTCAAAAGCTCACACAGATCTACTTTTCAGGTATTTCCCTAGTAATATTTTTCAAAAAATCCCTATCTGATTCTTTTGAGAATTTTGACTTAACTTCTGAATTCAACTTCAGAGTTTCTTCAATATTCTCCCAAAAATTCTTTCAAAGATTTCTGCAGGAATTCCTTCAGGAACCAGGAAATCTTATTAAGCCAGGCCTGGATTAAGGATGATCGGGTGGCTGAAAGTGATACGCAAAAACAGTTTCAGTTGTTCATGTTTTGTCAAGAAAAAAGGTTTGTTTCTATTTATTTGATCAATGTGAAACACGAAGTTTATTTGCAGTAACAAAAATAAGGGGGTTTTGGGGGTTCCTAAAACATAGAGACCCGATACCATTTCTCATTCTAGGGTAACGGTTTGCTTACCAAGCATATACGCTCCCATTTTTATCTCACTGTAAACAAAGCGATGAAACGCGGATACTTTTGTTTTCAATTTTTGTTTTTTTTTCTCAAAAGTAGTTAGCACGCATTGAAACAAAAATAACGAAACTAATCGATGCCGTAATCGATTGTTTTCGAATTGGATGAATTTGGGAGCGTAAGATGGCTCTGTGACCCTGTATCTTAATATCTAATTCGTGTGTTTGATTTGTCTGCTTCCAACCCGATGTATTCGCATGATTAGATGAGTACCTGATGAATACATACAATTACGTTATGCATATTTCAGCTCATTTGGAATACCTGAAAAAAAGTGAAAAGAAATGTGTTAATGGATGGGGCTTGAATTCAGCAAACGATGAAATTATTCACACGTGTGGAAATTTGATGGTCAAACCATTTCTGTTTCCTGTGGGATTTCATATTTGGTTAAGCTGAGGTTATGAATTCACCTCATATGCGCGAATAGTTCTCATTTGAGTAATAGCTTTTATGAATTGACTCTACAACGATACATATATGGATTGGATATATGCATACAACAACAATAAACAATCAACTAACTTGGTGGACATACTCAAACCCATGTTTCTTCTGAGGTCACACAGTCCGTCTCCCACACTATATATAGAAGTGTACCGTTTCATTAACCTTCCCATTGTATTCAAGTCTCCAGCAGCGTGAAACATCTGCCTCAAAACAACAAAATCTATTTCCAGACTCTTCCACGACCCATCAACTTGTAATCCTAAAACATAAATCCCCCACTAAATAAGCACCACAAAGGACTCGACTCGTTCACGTCCCAGTTCTGGTCGGTCGGTCGGTCGGTCAATTCATTCATGCGTATTTTTTCCCCTGAACAAAGATAGATTTACCCAGTAGAGCAGACAGAGACAGTAATGTGTGGATGTGTGGTAAAGTGCTTTCTCACGTCCCGTTTCGTTTCCAGTAGGCCCACGCCGTCGTCCCATCGAACCCCTTCCGGATCCGAACCCAACTCATCGAACAAAATGCGACTGCGAGAGTGGGGATATATTTATCCGACTGACATCGCAATCTATTCACTTGTCAACACACTACAGTTCGGAGAAGCTGAACCCATCCGCCCCCCTATTGCTGAGGAGAGGTCCTTGGATGTGAGTCAAAAAAGCACCATCCATCGCACTCGGCCATGTTTATCATCCGATGTGTTGTATCTGATGTGTGTGCCGGTGGCGTACCCGTAGGTGGGTAGGTACGTCAACTAGACCTCTTCAGAGCCACTTCAGCAGGGTCTGCCTGATCAGTTTTCGCCCCCTCGAAACGTCCGCCCCCACGACTAACTCGAACCGGAAAGAGCTCTCGATGACGAAATGGTTCGGAAATTTAGGATTACAAACGAGGGAATGCCGGCCGGCGCGCAGTACTGTCCCTCCCTATGCTATGGTCCCTCGAAGCACGAGTGCCGAAAAATGTTCCCACTTCAGGCAGGTTTCAATTGGGTGGGTTCGAATTTGGCACCATTTTGATCTCTTTGATGAGCACTGAGTTGGTTATATACATACAACAGGGAATTCAGATCGGTTCGGTGGATTTGGGTGTTATGTTTATTATTTCGCCATGTCATTAGGCAGAATAATTTAGGGGCTTTGTTTGTTGGCCCATATGTGATTAGGCTGTCGTTGAAAAATTTGCCTCAATTCACCGATTCGGTCACTTATCACGAAACGAATCTCCTCAATCTAGCCGAAGTCAGAAATGGGCACAACTCTAAACTGGTGATCAATGCCTTCGATTGACCCGTAAGAGCGTTTTGTAGGAGCTTGTGAGAACCAAAGTTATGTCATCAACAATGTACGGTACCGGCGATCGGCACGGTACAACCTAGAGCGACTGAAGCAACCGGATGTCGCCTTAGCATACGCGCAGAATCTCGAGGCCGCGTTGCCAGACAAGGGCGAGCTCGATGAGGCCCCTCTAGAGGACTGCTGAAGTACAGTGAAAGCAACCATCAACGACGCAGCCGAGAGCACTATCGGGTACGTGGATCGGAATCGACGGAACGAATGGTTCGACGAAGAGTGCAGAACGGTTTTGGAGGAGAAGAACGCAGCGAGGGCGGTAATGCTGCAGCAAGGGACTCGACAGAACGTGGAACGTTACAAACAGGAGCGGAAACAGCAGACCCGCCTTTTCGGGAGAAGAGCTCCACCTGGAAGAAGCGGAGTGTGAAGAAATGGAACTGCTGTGCCGTTCCCAAGAAACACGGAAGTTCTATCAGAAGTTCAACGCATCCCGCAACGGCTTCGTGCAGCGAGCCGAAATATGCAGGGATAAAGACGGAGGCCTCTTGACGGACGGACGTGAGGTGATCGAAAGGTAGAAGCAGCACTTCGATCAGCACCTGAACGGCGTGGAGAACGTAGGCACGAGAGCCCGCGGCAACGGAGGAAACGACGACGCCAGTGCAGCGGAGGACGGAAATGAACTAACTCCCACGCTGAAGGAAGTTAAGGATGCCATTCACCAGCTCAAAACCAACAAAGCAGCTGGTAAGGATGTTATCGCAGCTGAACTCATCAAGATGGGCCCAGAAAAGTTGGCCAGTAGCATCGGCTGATAGTCAGGATCTGGGAAACCGAACAGCTACCGCAGGAGTGGAAGGAAGGGGTAATCTGCCCCATTCACAAAAAAGGTGACCATTTGGAATGTGAGAACTTCAGGGCGATCACTATTTTGAATGCTGCCTACAAAGTGCTATCCCAGATCATCTTCCGTCGTATGTCACCTAAAACGAATGAGTTCGTGGGAAGTTATCAAGCCGGCTTCATCGACGGCCGGTCGACAACGGACCAGATCTTTACCGTACGGTAAATCCTCCAGAAATGCCGTGAATACCAGGTCCCAACGCATCACCTGTTCATCGACTTCAAAACGGCATACGAACGACAGTATCGACCGGGCAGAGCTATGGAGAATCATGGACGAAAACGGCTTTCCTGGGAGGCTGACTAGACTGATTAAAGCAACGATGAACGGTGTGCCAAACTGCGTAAGGGTTTCGGGTGAACTATCTAGTTCATTCGAATCTCGCCGGGGACTGCGACAAGGTGATGGACTCTCATGCCTACTCTTCAACATCGCTCTGGAAGGTATGATGCGACTGCCGGGGAACGATTTTCACAAAATCCGGAAAATTTGTGTGCTTCGCGGACGACATATACATTATCGATAGAACATTTAGAACGGTGGCAGAGCTGTACACCCGCCTGAAACGCGAAGCAGCAAAGGTCTGACGGATGCTGAAGGCCTCAAAAACTAAGTACATGTTGGTAGGCGGAACCGAACACGACCGGATCCGTCTGGGTAGTAATGTTACGATAGACGGGGATACTTTCGAGGTGGAGGAGGTATTTGTCTACCTCGGATCCTTACTGACGGCTGAAAACAACGTGAGCCGTGAAATTCGGAGGCGCATCATCAGCGGAAGTCGGGCCTACTACGGGCTCCAGAAGAAACTGCGGTCGAAAAAGATTCACCCACGCACCAAATGCACCATGTACAAAACGCTAATAAGACCGGTGGTTCTCTACGGACACGAGACATGGACCATGCTCGAGGAGTTTTCGAGCGAAGGGTGCTAAGGACGATCTTCGGCGGAGTGCAGGAGAACGGTGTGTGGCGGAGAAGTATGAACCACGAGCTCGCTGCACTTTACGCCGAACCCAGAAGGTGGCCAAAGCCGGAAGGATACGGTGGGTAGGGATAACAACCCTGCAAAGCTGATGTTTTCAACTGATCCGGTTGGCACCAGAAGGCGTGGAGCGCAGAGAGCACGATGGGCGGACCTGGTGGAGCGTGACCTGGCGAGCATTGGGCGCGACCGAGGATGGAGAGCGGCAGCCACAATCCGAGTATTGTGGCGTACTATTGTTGATTATGTCTTGTCTCAATGAAGTTGTACAAATAAATGTATGTATGTATGTGTGTATGTATGTGAAAGATTCCTTGAAAGAATCCATGGAGAAATCAATGGACTCGTAAAAGTAATCCATAAAGATATTAAGGACGAAAGCCTTGAGAGAATCCCTGGAAGAAACCAGGGGGTGTCGAGATAGGATTATAGGAGAATTTCCAGGAGAAATTCTTGAAGAAATCTTTGAGGAATCCATGACGAAATCTCTGAAAAAATGCCGGGAAAATTATGAAAGAAATCCCAAGGCTTGGGAGGAATAAATGAAAAACTCCTATATAAAATCCTTCCTATAGACACTTTTTTTATAGGATTTGTTAAAGAAATCACGGTAAAAATCAATGATTGAATCCCTGAGGAAACCTTGGAAAATTTTTTTCATGAAATCCCGAAAGAATTCCCTGAAAAAAATATCGAAGATCTCTGGTAGAATCCTACAAGAATCCTTATGATGAAAAAGAATCCCGAAAACAAATGCTCGCAGAAATTCCTAAAAGAATCCCGAAAGTATATTCAACTCTGTCGAAGGCATCAACTATTTAAACAATGGTTAAAATATCAGGAAAGCAAATTAATTTCATATTTGAAATTTGTCACATTAATCGCAGCCATGTATAATCTTCGCAGCAAAGGTTACGACACCTTGTGAGCCAGTATGAAGTATGGATCTTAAGAAGAACTTCATCGAAGAGACAGTGTGCTGAAATATTGTTGTTGGTGGTAGTAGCTCTTCTCTGGAGCCACCAAATGTTTGTATCAGCACAATCTTCCAATTAGTCGCATGATTAGTGTGGTGTTTCTCTTGTGGTGGGACTAGATCGAATGCTTACTGAATCTAGCCGCACTCTTGTCCCCATCTATCGCGATAATGAATTGACGACGATCAGGATGACGAAACCAAGAGTCGTTTCACGGTACCATTGCTAAAGTATACGGTATTACATTCCGTATGTGCCAACAACAGACTATATGGATGGCGTTACTTTTGGGCACCGATACTACTCACTCAGTGTACGAAGTTCGAAAGAGATAGAGAAGGAGATTTTCCGGGTTTTTTTTCAAGTAATTCCACCCAAAATACGGCAAGAAAATTTATAACCATTTTCTCGGACAATTCTTCCAGAAGCTTCTCCATGAATTCTCACCCATGCTTCCCCATAAGTTCTTCCCAATATTTGTCCGGAATATTTCATCTGGGTAATCCGGGAAATCGTCTCGAAGTTTTTTCGGGAAAGTTTCTAGTAGTTAAACTGATTTTTTAAGTAATTCATCCGTAAATTGTATAAGCTCTTTCAGGAATTCATTTTGAAGTATCTTCAGGAATTTTTTGAAATTTTCTGTACGAATTTCCATAAAAAGTTCCTACGAGAAATCTGCCAATTCTACTCAATAATCCTTTCAGTTTCTTAGGTCCCCTGAAAATTTACCCAGCTTTTCTCACGGGAATTCTTCCAGTGGTTCATTCAAGATTTTTTTCTTGTTACAATTTTCTCTGAGAACATTTCTTCAATAATGTTTCTCAAGATTTTTTTTATTTTCTCTAGAAATTGGATTGGAAATTCCACTGGAAATATTCATAAAAGTATAACTGAAATTCTTCCTGATGTTGCACCGAGATTATTCTCCGTTATTTCTTACGGGACTTTTTATTATTTGTGGAAATTTGTTTTGAAGTTTTTCTGGTGTATCCGAAATTTCCAAGAGCAGTTTCAACGAAGTACTTTCTAGAATTTACTCCGGAAATTCTTCAAAAAATTATTCAAAGAAATCTTTTAGAAACTATTTCGTAAATTCTTCGGGAAGTTGCTCCAGAAATTTTGGATTTTGGAGACCACCAATTGCAAATTGATTCAATTGGAAAATCTTTTGAACATCATTTCGGTTTTTTTTCAAAAGTTTTTTTTTCAAGTTTTTCAAAATACTCATTTACGAATTCATCATGAAGTTCTGAAGATCTTCCAGAATTGTTTAGAGAATAATTCCAGAAATAAATCCAGCTTATTTTGAGTTTCTCCGTTGACAATTCTAGGATGTCGGAAACTCATCATTTTTTATTGGTTTCTCCAAGAACTCACTTTTAAACTCGTACCGAGATGGCTAGATGTGCTTAAGGGAATTTATCTAGATCTTCATCTAGGAATTCATTTTTTTCCCAATAAATTCCTCCTAAAATACTTTTCTAAATTATTTCGAAAATTGCTGCAAACCTTCATGTAGAGGTCTTCCGAAACTTCTGTCACTAGATTATCTAAGAATTCTTCCAGAAGTTCAACCAGGAGTTCTTTATAAAGTTTTGTCGGCAGATCTTCAGTGTCTCCTCACTCACTGTGCCCATGTGTTATGCTGGTGTTCCTCCAGGATTTTTTTTGCAGAATTTTTACTGGTTATAATTTTTTTAGCAATAATTCCAATAATTCAGAATTGCTTTGAAATAGTCTTCTAACAATTCGTTTAAGTAATTGTTCCGGTAGTTGGAAGAGTATTCCACCAGGATATTCATTAAATATTTTATATGGCCTTTTCATTTTGAAAAAAAAACTTCAAAAAATTTGAACAGAAATGTTGTGAAGCATTTCACTGTGGAAATTTTTATAGATTCCTCCATTGGCTATTCCAGTAATTATTTCAAGATTTCCAGGATTTTATTTCATAATTTCATCAAGGATTTCTACAAAAATTCCTACAATATTTCATCCAACCTCTTTTTAATTTTTTCCATGGATTGCTTTAGGATGTCATTTTTTTTCTAAAATTTCTCAAATGATACTTCCTGGATTTTTTCTAGAACTTCCACAGGAATCTTCATTTGTTTATTGATGGAACACTTCTGAAGATTCTAACTGAAATTTCTGCAACCTGTTCCTTCAAAGATAGAAATCTTAAAATCCTGCAAGGGGATCGGGATTGGGATTTTATTCAAGTTCTTCAGAAAATAGTTGTAGTTCCAATGATTCCTCCAAAAATCCTTCAATGGATTCCTTCAATAATTCTCTATGGATTTCCCGAGAATCCCTTTGAACAATTGCGTATTCTTTCAGAAATTTCTCCAAGGTATACTCAACAAATTCTTCCAAGGATACCTTCAAAAATATTTTAATGTATTCTCCCAAAGTTTACTCTAAAATGTGGAATAAAATACTTCAAAAATTCTTCAATAGAAAAAAATAGGAAAAGCTACCGAGAATTCTCCACAGAATTTTTTGAAGAATTCCTCCACAAACTCCCCCAAGATATGCTCTTTGTTTCTTCGAGAATTCTTCTCAAATCGTATCTACGGATTTCACATGTAATTCTTCCAAGATTTGGTTTCTAATTTCCTGTAAGCATATCATCAGATATTTTATAAGCCAACCTCCAGAAACGTCTCCAAGGAGTCAACTAGATTTTTTCCCAAGGATTCCGCTAGGATTTCCGCGGAGGATTCCAACAGGAATTCTTCCAAGTAGTCTACTATGATTTTTTCCAAGAACTTTACCAGGCCATGAATTCTTCAAATACCGTCCGTGTTGAACTAGCAAATGTTAAAAAACACGTTAATAAAGATTAATAATAATAATAATAATAATAATTCAAATATTGTTCCAGGAGACTGGAACTATTTTCAAAGATTTCCGATTTTTTTTCCCAAAGATTCATAAGGAAATTTGCTCTGGGAATCCAAGAGTCCATCCAATAGTCCCCTAAGCATCTTCGAAAGGCTCCCCTAAATCTCTTTCAGCAATCCTTCCATAGACTTCTTCAAGAATTCTTCCATGGATTGCTTCGAGATATCTTAAACCCGTTCATTCGGGTTTCCATGGATTCCTTCAAATTGCCTAGGAATCCTCAAAAAATCCTCTATTTTTTCTAAGACTTCCTAAAAAAAAACCTACAAAGATTTTTACAGAATTCCTTCGACGTTTCCTCCAGATTTTTAAAAGAAATTTTTGTAGATTTCTTTCGGGATTATTCTCTCCTTGAATGGTTCTTTAGGAGTTTCTCTACAATAAAACTTCCAAGGATTCATCCCGATAATCCTCTAGTAATCTTTTTAAATATATATTCAAGAATTTTTTGAATTGATTTTTTTTTTAATTTTGAAGAATGAATTGATTTTATTTATTTTTTATTCAAACACCTTTTCTGAGTCACACTGGTTTTTCTTTAGATTTTAAGAACTTTATTTCGTAACCTAAAATCAATTTCAAAGAGATATTTTGAAATCACCTTTTGACAGCTGGGCAACTGCTTGACAGCTCCGCCCAGTACAAAATGCTACGAGGGGTGGTTCGACAAATCGCTTCCATACAAACTTCAACTTGATTTTTCAATAGGTTCTCGGGCACCAACATTCATGAAAATTTGTATTTCGGTTCAGTTTGGCATGCAGACTCAGAATATGGAAGTATCTCCACATACCCAAGAATCCAATTGGCCACTTGTAATGAACTGACAAATGGGATAAGCAATCATTAACTTCAAACCGAACCAGCTCTAATTGAAATGAAAGATCGAAGTCATAAACAACTTTATTTAGTACCAACAAACATGGACCTTTGTTAGTTCTGAGATGCACACTTGAAATGGATTTGTTAGCACATCTCATTTAAACGTAGTTAGTACATACATGAGTAGCATGAAAGAAGTCATCCACCGTCGCCATCGTGTTATTGAAACCATTTTTCTTCGATGAACAACGAACTGATTGGAAATGGTTCCATCCAGAGCTGACTCATCTTCCTGCGAGTTTTTTCCACTCTTCTGTTTCCAGACTCAATAGCAGCATCAGTGACGACATTAACACTGATCCGTTTCACCTTCCATGCACACCAACCATCCTCGCTCATCCCACTTGCAAAGGAATTGAGCTCGATGACAGGAGTATGTGCACTAGTAGTAGAGGTCCCATCGATATCCTCCCTCCACTCAACCCCCGCAATTCAACTGGCAATCAATGTCTCTAGCAACTCCCTGCACTTTACACTCAATTTAAAGTACACATCACAATGTGCACGGTTCGTTCTCACAATCTCACACGATTGCACGTTGACGCGGCGGTCTGACCTGGGTATGCAATCCAGCAGCAGCAGCAGCGGCGGGTTTACCCCGACGACAAGCAAACACTCACTCACGCCACCGGCACGCGGTGTTACACTTGGCACTTTGGCAGATAGTTTGCTGACGGTGCTGCACTGAGGAACATTTGAACCCCCCCCCCCCCCCCCTAGACCGAGAGGATCAGGAGCAGCGCTTCTTTACACCGCCGCGCCCGCTGAAAGATGGCAGCAGTGGAAGCGAGGGTGTTCAACGCGAATTCGTGTCAAGTGGGATCAAAATCGAAAATGGGGTGAATGGTGGGGGGAGGGGGGATGGTGTGATGCTTGATTGTCGAGTGAAAATGTGATAATGGCTGTTGTGCTCCCGCTTTGCTCGTCACGACAATGGCGTGACGTGGCTAAAGTGCGACCGTGACAACCTGTTTGTGTCGTGTCGTGTGGGTAGCCAATTTGAAGGATAGTGGCGCAGGGGGTTTTCTTTTTTTTACATTTTGGGGTACAAAAGCGGGTTTCTTGATCGTCATGCTTCACGAGTGCGTCACTGCACGTCGGAACACATGTCACATGGATGGATTCTGCATGTCATGGCTAGTATACATGTTTATAGCTGCGTTCTAGAGAATCACGTCATTAGTACTAGATGGTGTAAGTAAGGGAGTGACATTTTGTTATGGTATTTGCAACATTATTGCTTCATTGTAATAGTAATGGTTATCTATGCATCATGTTTCAAAAGGATGTTTTTTTCGTGCATTTATCGATCGAGGTTTTCGAGATATTGTGTGAATAGAGGTATGAGGAATGTCCGAAAACATTGCATGCAATCATTAAAGAAAACAAGGCAAAATTAAGATAGGGAATGTGGAAATCCCTGTAAGATTTCATGATGGAATCATTGAATAAATTTTCAGAGGAAACCTTGAAATAACTTCTGATAAGATCTTGTACCGAATTTTCGAACCCTCTAAGCAGAATACCCTCTTCGAATGAGTGTAATCAGTTTCGTACCTTTTAATTCTGCCCTATGTTGCTTATCCTTTGACAGATACGCGTATTTCGACTACCACTTGTAATCTTCCTCAGTGTCAGTTATCCACAGCACTAGTGGATAACTGACACTGAGGAAGATTACAAGTGGTAGTCGAAATACGCATATCTGTCAAAGGATAAGCAACATAGGGTGGAATTAAAAGGTACGAAACTGATTACACTCATTCGAATTCTGATAAGACCTTAAATGAATTTAAGGAAAAGTCCTAGAATATCCTGATAAATTACTTGAAAGAGTTCCTGGAAGACTGTTTGGATAAAAATTCTGAAGAAGTACTTGACAGAACTATTAAAAGAACTATTCGAAAACTTGCTAGAAGAAATTGTGACGGAACTCCTAGAGGAACACCAGATGAAACTCCCACAAAAAAATGATGGAGGCATCCCACCTGAACTTTATGAGCTTCTGTAACAATTTTTTGCGAGTTTTGCGAGACCTTTGGAAGGAATTCCATTACATAGGAACTTCTAAATTACATCACAGAGCGTCTCTGACAAGAGTTCTTGGAACAATACTCAGAAGAAATATCAAAGGAACTATAACTGATTTCTCAAAGAAAGCTTTGGAAACATTTTCAGATTAACTTTTTTTTTTTGCTAGGTTTCTAGCTGCACCTCTACACTAGACCTGAAGATAGGAAAGAGTACGTAATCTTTCAGAAGCAGTTTGCCAGACGTACGCGGAAAATGATATCCATTAAGACACTGTTGCAAACTGACTCAGAAAGTTACGGGAGAAGATTGGAAAGTTTTCAATTGGTCAGTCAGTCATGATTTGATATCAATATGTTTTTCTGCTTTTTAAGTCAATTGTCGTATGTTTGTTTTTTAGTGAATCATTCGAACCCCGTGCCGTATGTTAAAATATAGTCGGTCCTGTGTCAAATTGTTTTCTTGATTTCGCTAATCATTTCTACTTCTCTGTGTTCATCATCTCTTGTGTCCTTAAATTGTCATCGGTCCAAGACCCACAGAAATATGTAACTAAACTCCTGATATGTTTCTGTTGGTGTCATAATACCATCTACAAATACACCAAGCTGATCAGCTGATTTCAATAAAATTTAAAAACAATAAAGATTGCTTGTCAACTATTGTTTTAATTTCCCTACAAATACTATGAAAAATATTAAAATTGTCCTATCGGTCCTACCTACATTAACCATGCCATTTTCTCAAGCGTAGCCTAGAAATGTCAATCTAGTCATACACAAGTAACGTTGTTCAGTTAATAAAAAGCAGTCAGTTTTTGTCCAAAATGTCACGTCGAACGCATTGACGTCAACAATGCGTTTAAGTGTTCGCACGTTAGCTTCGAATCTATCTGCACAATTAAGTGCTGCTAATCTCCTTCCCATTATTAATTCTTCGGTCGATTTTAATTGCTTTATTTAAAGAAAATATGAGCAACTAACATTGTAAAAATTCGAAAAAGCGACTCTGACATTAATAAATTACTAATCAAAATCAACCGAGAAACGGGGGAAATAGAGCCCAAACAACATTTTGAAGTCAGCTGGCTGTAAAAGGTTCCAAAACCTGTCACAAATCCTATAATACTTTTATTAGGATTTGTAACGATCTTCAAAACCTTCTCAAATCCAACCGACTTGGAACTATTGCTTGGGAATAGACTCTACTGAGCCCCGGCGGTTCCTCCGTGTTTATCGAGCATGTCTGATGCATATGATCAGCCATACTCCATCTGCAGCAGCCGGTTCGTGATGAACCGTTGGAGGCGTATTAAAGTGTTAAAAAGGTGATATGTTTCACTAAAGAACACTACATTACAATAATCAAAATGAAACTCCTTCACTTTAATACCGTCAAACCCTGCGAACTTGGCCAGGGGAAACATTTTCAGATTAACTTTCGAAAGATATCCCAAAACAACTGTTGGAAGAAATTCCGGACTAGCGCTCTGAAACAATTCCAGAGTTACTTCTGAAATTATTTCCAGAAAAATTCCCCTAGGAGCTTCAGGAAGACTCTTCGGCGAAACTTTAAGAAAAATTCACGGTTTAACTCCCTAAGGAATTGTCGGTAATACTTTTGAAAAAAAAAAGAATAAACGTCCCGAAAACGTTTCGGAGGAATTATGGAAACAACTATGGACTTTAACTTCTTTAAAAGAGTTATTCATTTTTTATTTTCTTTTAGTATTAGTGAAGTATTAGTGAAGTGTTTTTAAATTAAACTAGAGTCTGAAGTAACAAGTTCTACTAAAAGCTCTAAAGTAATAGTAAAGTGAAGATGGCAACCAAGCCAAAGTCAGAGCCGAATAAGTTCATCGAGTTGAAGAAGACCATCGCAGGATTACACAAGGATATCGCGTTTCTCAAGAAGTGTATAAAGTACAGGCTTACTCCCGTAAGTCACAAGGTAAAAGTTAAAACAGCCACAAACCCCAACATAGTAAAGACACTTGAACAAACACTCATCAAAGAAAGCATCAAAAAACTACACAGCAAGATCAACATGAAAACTTTGGAATGTTATTCTCTCCATTTAAAGTTAGCGAAAGATTATCCTGAATCTTTCCCTAATTTCTTAACAAAAGTAAAAGTTGCAGAATTTTGTGAATCAGAAAGAAAAAGGAAATTACTAGATAAAAAACTTAAAGCATTAAAGATGCAAAATCCGAAGTTTACATGTTCTTCTACACAACCACAAAACACAACACAAGAACTAACTGGGTTAGTGGTCAATCGCTCTTCCGAACAGTTTACGGAAGAACAGTTGACCCTTCTCAACAAAGGTCTTAACTACGCAGTACACTCTAAACCAGATTCAACACAAACCATAATCGACATTGAAACAGCTATCAACACCAACAATTTACAGACACCACAGATTCAAGAAATCAGAACACAAACAGCTAACACTATTCAAAACACACAACAAAACAAATTGAACAAAGAACACCTGAAAGAACAACGAATAATCAAAGAACTTAACCAGAAACCAGTTTTCTATCTGAAAGCTGACAAAGGAAACAAAACAGTAATCATGAACAAAGAGGACTATGATGAAATAATGAATAACAAGATTCAAAATGGACCTTACCGAAAACAACGTACTGATCCTCTTCCAGGATTAGTAAGACGTGTTGACAAAACTCTCAAAGAGTCTACACCAGTTTTAGGAAGCGTCATTAAAAGCCTGAAAGAATCTAACCCTTCATTGCCAAGAATAAAAGGACTTCCCAAAGTTCATAAACCTGGAAATGAAATGCGTGAGATTGTTTCAGCCATTGGTTCACCTACACACAAAATTGCCAAATATTTAGTACAAGAATTCCAAAACATGCCTAAAAAATTTCACAGTAGATCTGTCAAGAATTCCGAACAATTCACAGAACTAGTACAGAATTTATCCGTTAACGACGATGAAATTTTAGTTTCATTCGACGTTAAATCACTATTTCCAAGCATTCCAGTTAAAGAGGCCATTAACCTACTAGAAGATTGGCTTCTGAACCAATATAAAGATTCAGATTCAGATTGGATTAAGAAAGTTCGTACATACATCAAATTAACCAAACTTTGTATGGAAGAAAATTATTTTTCGTTCAGAAATAAAAACCCACAAACAACTTAATGGTGCCCCCATGGGCAATCCACTTTCTCCATTTTTAAGTGAAATTTTTATGGCAAATTTGGAAAAACGCTTAGAAAACAACAAACAGCTTCCTGAAGTCTGGTGGAGATACGTTGACGACGTGTTTAGCATTGCTAAGAAACATCTTTTACCTGAAATCTTGAACAATATTAATAATGCACACAAAAACATCGAATTCACTTGTGAAATTGAACAGAACAACCAACTACCATTTTTGGACATACTCATCGTAAAACAAGAATCAACACTTTCCTTCGAAATTTACAGAAAACCGACACACACTCAACGCACTATTCCAAATTCATCAAATCACTCACATCAACACAAAATTGCATCCTTCAATCACATGATACACCGAATGCAGACACTTCCACTTAGTGAAACAGGAAAAACGAAAGAACTTAATTACATTTTCGAAACAGCACAGCTGAACGGTTACACAAAACAAACAATACAACAGATCATCAACAAAAAGACACAACAACAATACAGACGTTCTTTGACTACACTGACACGGACAGAACCTACACTTAAACGGATAACTGTGAACTACAACAATGACACCAAAAAACTCCGACCAATTCTCAGAAAGTTTGGTTTTGAATTAGTTTTCACAAGCAAAGCTAACCAACTTCAAACTCTCTTAGGATCTACGAAAGACCCGTTGGACAACTTAACAAAATCTGGTGTTTACAAAGTAACATGTAATCACTGTGACAAAATATACATAGGACAAACAAAATGCACACTCAACACACGATTCAAAGAACACATAACGGAAGTATCAAAAGCACACAAAGACACAGACAAGGGACTCATTCATCATTTTAAATCTAAAGTTGCTGAACATATTTTCAATGAAGGACATTTTTTGAATACTTCAAATATTAAACTCTTACGACACATTACAAACCCATGGAAACTTGATGTTGCAGAAAGTTTAGAAATTTACAAACAAAACAATAAAAAACTACTTAACAAGGATCAGGGCAATGGGTACACGTGGCTGTTTAAATTTTTACCTAACACACACAAAACATTACACAATACACAAAACACAAATTGACTACCTACCAAATCGGCAGGAAAAAAAAAAAAAAAATAACACAACAAACACCAATTGACTACCTACCAAATCGGTAGGAATTTTCCTAGCTTTAGGTATCTTATTGACACCCTGTTTTCTAACAGGTAGATACACCCCCTTTTTTACAAATATGTACCTACAATTTTGTACCTACATTTTTATAC
This sequence comes from Aedes albopictus, assembly GCF_035046485.1. Classification (NCBI taxonomy): domain Eukaryota; kingdom Metazoa; phylum Arthropoda; class Insecta; order Diptera; family Culicidae; genus Aedes; species Aedes albopictus. Next base: position 86,281,009 of record NC_085138.1, on the reverse strand, counting down.
CTACACTTTTACCCACACACGTACCTACACATACGCTCCTAGTATAAATACCACAACGAATGCGAGGTTTTCTTCAGTCGAGCACTTGACACTGAAGAAGTCTGTAAGTCACAGACGAAATAGGCCTATCTGTCCGAAGATAAGCACAGTAGTAGAATTAAAAGGAATTTGTTCGTCCTTTCTACTTTTCTTTAAAAGAGTTATTCATTTTTTATTTTCTTTTGCAAAAGTGAAGTATTAGTGAAGTGTTTTTAAATTAAACTAGAGTCTTCAGTAACAAGTTCTACTAAAAGCTCTAAGGTAATAGTAAAGTATGGAAACCATTTTCAACGCCTCCGAAAATGGTAAAACGTAGGAAAATACTAGAATTACTGAAGGAACATCTAGATAAATTCCCACGAGCTTCTAAAATTCAGGAATTGTAAAATTGTTCTGAATATGAGAAAACTTCGGGGATCTCTGAAAAAAAATCTTGGATAAACTTTTGAATTATTTCTCGAAAGAATTCTGGGAGAGATTCTGGGAAACTTTTGGAAAAATTTCTAAAAAATGTCTAGAAATTCTTAAAATATTTTTTGGAAAATTTGCTGTAGAATTTTGGAATGAATTTGCAAAGAAGCATTTTGAATAATGTTTGAGAGAACTTCTCGAAAAAAAAAAATCGGAAAAATTTCTGAAAGAATATTTGATTGAGTTCGAATAAAATTGACGGTTGAGAAATCAATAAAAAAAATCTTAGAGCAATATCCTGCAGATTTTTTGAAATCACTTCAGAAAGATTTCTTGGAATAATTTCAGGAGTAACTTCAGGAAAATATTTGGGGGAAATAATAATAAAAAAATCCCAAATAAACTACTGGTAGCATTTCCGGAACAACTAAACAAGTCCTGCAAGAATTTATGGGTAAGAATTTTCGGTAGAACCACCTGAAAGAATTCCAGTGGTACTTTTGAGAAATTTTTTTTTGGAAATCTCGGAGAAACATTATTGGAGAAAAGTCTTTTGGGTGAATTCTCAAACATAATTGTGAGAAAATCCTTTGCAATTTTTCAGAGCACACCACAACCCCACTCTTCTCTTCCAAAATCCCCGATTAATCACTATAGAAGCATTCCTGTTAGAAAGTTTGGACGAAACAAAAACCGGAAGAAGTATTGGGAAGAATTTAGGGGGAGAGCTTTTAGGGCAATTGTTTTAGGAGCTTTTGACATAAGTTCGTTTTGAATATTTGGAAGAATTGCTGAAAAAAAAAAAACTTATGTAGAAATTCCCGAAATACTCTAGAAAATCCCGGAAAACATTGGAGAAAACGTATGGTGAAGATTTTTTTGATAGAGCATTTTAAAGAATATCGGTGGATTTTGTAAGAATTTCCAAAATAAAGTTTGAACCGATTTCTGGAAAAATTTAAAAAATCTCAGATGATCATTGCTATGAACTCATAAAGGAGCTTCTGGAAGAATTGTCCGGGGAAGTTATGACAGAGTCCCTTGGCAAAGTTTTGGAGAAAATCCTATTAAAAAATCCCGAATGAACTACTCTACACATGCCCAGAATAACGTCTGGTTAAATTGCCGGGAAACTTGACAAAAAAATATATATATCTGGAAGGAGTAATAGGTAAAAATTTGTGGGAGAGCTCCTGGGAGAATTTACACTGAAACTTATTATAGATTTTCGTAGGAAAATGGAATACTAAGTGAACTGCTGAATAAGTTTTCGTGAAATAAATTTGCCTCAGGGAACTGCAGCGAATTTCCAATTTGAATGACTCAATTAGGGGATTACTGGAAATGAAGCTTGGCAATAAATTTAAAAGTTGCTTTGAACTTCCCCAAAAATTGCATCTATTTTCATCTTCACATTTTCAGGAGAGTCTTTCATAATTTTATTTCAGGTCTGTAAAAAACTTGCTTGAAAAATCCTATCAGCGAATAATTGACATCATTTACGAAACTCGTTCTATTCTAAAGGTTATCTATATACGTCTCCATCCGAAAATTGAGACAAACTTGAATGGTTAGGACTATTCGTCAAAGTCTGTGAGATCTTGTAACTGACTAGAAAATGAATTTAAGAAACAACCAAATGATCATGATGCCTTTGCCTTCATAAAACAAAATTATTATTCACCGATATTTGGCAAATCCACTACAATGCAACATGGAAGTCGATGTAATTGAAATATGTTTCGACATCACAAATCACATCTAATCTGGTAAGCGATATAGCACGTTTTGTACGTTCTACATACTTTATGAAGAGAAGACAATACCCTCCACCCATAGTCTGCATCTGTCGCGTCAGCTCACCAAAGCCCCAAAATCAATTTTGAATCGACGACGACGACGACGATTGTCCAATTTAGGAAACAGTTTGCAAAATCATCCCATAGACATGATCCATTTCCTAATCCTTTGGCCCACGCGATTCCTTGCCAATCGTTTTGCACCATATCCATACATCCATCCATCTGGGCAGAGTATAACCATATCCAATCCATGATCCGCATAAATTTCATCCCCGGGTTCAGCATTATTATCCGAGCTAGGGTTCCTCCACATAGTGGTGGAAAAAGCAGCGGCAGCAGCAGCAGCTAGCAATTCTTCTAGCGAGATCACAATCCTCCGAACGAAGCTCATCAATATTCAATATTTTCTGCCCCTCGGCCAAATCGAGAGATGGAATCGGGGGTGCCCTACGGTGGCGATGGAGGTACTTACCGTAATGTAGGGTGAATGTGAGCACAGTCAGTGTTATCAAATCAACTTTGATGACCTTTTTAAAACTAAAAAAAAATCAAAGGGTGTCGAGCTCCCAGGACCATTTTAGTCGGGTTGCTATCCGACATCCTGATGATGTGACCCGCCAACCGTAGCCTCCCGATTTTTGCGGTGTGGACGATGGCTGGTTCTCTCAGCAGCTGATGCAGTTCGTGGTTCACTCGCCTTTCCCAAATCCCGTCTTCTATCTGCACTCCGCCGTAGATGGTATGCAACACCTTCCATTCAAAAATTCCAAAGGCGCGTTGGTCTTCTGCACGTAGAGAGCACGTTTCGTGCCCATAGAGGACTACCGGTCTAATCAGCGTTCTGTAGATAGTTAAATTCGTGTGATGGCGAATTTTGTTCGATCGGGAGAGTCTTGCGGTGTCCAAAGTAAGTTCAATTTCCTGCCACAATGCGTCTCTGAATTTCTCTGCTGGTGTCGTTGTCAGCGGTCACCAGTGGGCCCAAGTACACGAATTCTTCAACTGCCTCGATTTCATCACCGTCAATAGAAATTTGGGGTGGCGGGCGCGGTGATTCCTCCCTGGAGCCCTTTGCCATCATGTACTTCGTCTTTGACACATTAATGACTAATCTGATTCGCCTGGCATCATGTTAAGTCGAATGTACGTTTCCACCATCGTCTCAAGTTTGCGAGCTATAATATCTGTATCATCAGTGAAATCAAGCAGCTGAATGGACTTATACTCGGAATACGCACATCACTCGGTGCATCGTCGCCTTGATCAATCGTATCAGTTTATCCGGAAACCCGTATTCGTCCATAACACAGCGTAACAAAAAATAACTTTTGGTCTGTCTCAAGAGCAAACTTATGTGTCTCTGACAGATTTTGGGCTGCTCAATCCGAATCCGAGCTCAGATTTGCTCCAGCACGTCACAATTTTGAGCAATACCTCAATTTATAGGGCAAAATATGCGATTTTGGGCTTTTTTGACTGCAAGCCATTAAGTATGGAAATATTTTTTTAAGTAATCAAAAGGTAAATTAGTCAATTAACATCTAAATTAACGATTCATGTAAAATATTACGTTTTACAAAATCAAATTTGACAGTTTTAAGCGATTTATGTTAGGTACGATATTTCCCATACAAGCCACCCTCCAAAAGTTGCATGCAAATTTACTTACTGATATAAAATCAAATATAATAAATACTCAAAAATCTTTGCTGCTGTGTAGCTGCAAGCTTAGAATAGCACTAAGCATGACCTGTTCCGCTGGTAAGAGTTCACTAAACAGGATTATCTCGAATCAAGGTGTCCATAAGGCTTCGTAAGTCAACGATAGCGGCCCAGCATGGCACCTGTGGTAGCGGCAGTACCCGTGAAGTTGTAGCCCAAGCAACACACATGGTTACAAAACAGTGACGGCAGCGTATGTAAGGGTTGCACAGAAGTCACTGTGACTTACTGCGCAACCCTAGGCGCAACCCTAGCTCTTTGAAAAATTCCCGCAGGAACATCTGAAAACAGTAAAAAAAAAACTTTCAAAAATCGTAGAGTTTTCTTAAAACGAACATCTGTACATTTTGTTTTCGAGAAATTCCCAAAAAAATAATTATTATTTTGAAGAATATACTCGTTCATGATTTCTAGAAGGAACTCCTGTAGGAATTTCTCGAAGAAACCATTGACGAAATCATGGAGGAAATCTTGACATACGAAGAAACTTAATGCCACGTCAACAGATTTGAAAATCTCTAAGAACCTGGATTAATGGGATGGTATGGGAAATGGAAGGAGTGGGTTATCTTGTACTCAAAAATCTTTGCTGCTGTGTAGCTGCAAGCTTAGAATAGCACTAAGCATGACCTGTTCCGCTGGTAAGAGTTCACTAAACAGGATTATCTCGAATCAAGGTGTCCATAAGGCTTCGTAAGTCAACGATAGCGGCCCAGCATGGCACCTGTGGTAGCGGCAGTACCCGTGAAGTTGTAGCCCAAGCAACACACATGGTTACAAAACAGTGACGGCAGCGTATGTAAGGGTTGCACAGAAGTCACTGTGACTTACTGCGCAACCCTAGGCGCAACCCTTACATACGCTGCCGTCACTGTTTTGTAACCATGTGTGTTGCTTGGGAGGTGACGAAGTCTACCCATACCGAGGCTTTTACATTCATGAGGAGGCCTAAGATGGAGCTAGAAGGATGTTATTCCAAAAGTCGGCAGAAATGCCAGTAGGTCGGACCGCAGCCAAGCGTCCCGAAAAGCTGGAAAAGACCGAAAAGGTCGGCCCTTCCCGGATCATAGGAATCAGGGGGTTGCTTTTGATAGATCCGACAGTAGTTTAGAGCGGGTCAGGAGGAAGACGCCCCTGCACCATAGTGGAAAGAAAAAAGAAGAAGAAATAAAAACGGTGGTACAACATCGCAGCAGAGGCAGACCCAGAGGCTCATGGCGGCGCAGCCTCAATAACGAAACAAGCAAGTCGTCAGAAATTTGACCTGGCCACAGGTCAAGGCGATGGCTGGCATTCGCCCAGGATGGAAATCTTTCAAATCGGCCCACCGTGGGTGCCCAGGACTCAAAGTAAGTACAACAGCATAGGGACACCAGGCCAAACACAGTTAGGAATGCAGGTGCCAAACGCTTTCGTCTTCAAGATCGAAGAATCCAAGGCGATGAGAAGCGACGCAAAACGTACTCGTAAAGGCGAAATGCTTCTCGAGCTCAAACACGACAAAGAGCGCAAGGACACCGCCAACAACAAGAGTGTGGCAGAAAAGGTGCTTGGCGAGGGTGTCGGGATAAGGGTCAAGCCCGTGCATCAACCGACGCTAACTGTGAATATTGCGTAAATCACCGGAACAATCCGTACCCAGCCAATTAAGCAAGTTACAGTAGAATCACTTGGCAGGATACGTAATGTCGCGATGCAGGCAACTTGCTCCGCCAAAACTCCACTCGTCAATGAGGTAGCATCACACTGCCCACCTCGTCATGATGTTTGCTGTCACCGACGGTTGCTAGGGGAAGGACACTCAAGGGAAATGTCACTAATCATTGTTCATACCTCACAATAACAAATCCGTTGAAGTAGAAATGTTCAAGGTGGGCTGGTTGGTACACCCGATCCTTACCTTCAGGCGTTTCAGGGCACTTCAGGAGGTTTTCGCTTTCGGTTTCAGTGCGTTTCAGGGTGTTTCAGGACGTTTGAGAGGTGATTTAGGAGGCTTCGGAAGTTCTCAGGCTAGTTTCACAGAGGTTCTCTCTCTCTCTTCTTGGCGTAACGTCCTCATTGGGACAAAGCCTGCTTCTCAGCTTAGTGTTCAATGAGCACTTCCACAGTTTTTAACTGAGAGCTTCCTCTGCCAATGACCATTTTGCATGTGTATATCGTGTGGCAGGCACGAAGATACTCTATGTCCAAGGAAGTCAAGGAAATTTCCTTTACGAAAAGATCCTGGACCGACCGGGAATCGAACCCGTTACCCTCAGCATGGTCATACTGAATACCCGTGCGTTTACCGCCTCGGCTATATGGGCCCAGAGGTTACATATGGGATTTAGAGGTGTTTCACAGTGTTTCAAGGGTTTCAAGCTTTTAATGAGTTTCTGAGGGATTTGAGGGTGATTTTTGAAAGCTTTAGAGGCACTCAGGTGAGTTTCACAGAAATCTCATGGGGGATTAAGAAACGTTTCAAAGCATTTCAGGAAGTTTCAGAGGGGTTTAAGGGGGCTGATGCGGCTCTCAGCTGTGAATGTAGCGGAGGTTTCATGGGGGATTTCAAAGGCTTTTTAAAGCGTTTCAAGTCATTTCAATGCACTTCATTGCGTTTCTGAGGCGTTTCGCGGGACTTCTGACCCTGTTGAGTGAGTTTCGCGAAGAATTCTGGGGACTTTTAAAGGCGTTTCAAAGCATTTCAAGGCGTTTCAATACGTTCTAGGGCGCTTGAGGAGGTTTCGGAGCAGTATTAAGAGGCATCAGAGGCTCTCATTTACCTGAGAGCCTCTGAAGCCTCTTAATACTTCACAGAAAATTTCATAAAGATTTCAAAGCATTACACGGCATTTCAATGCGTTTCAGAGGGCGTTTCAGCAGGATTAAGTGTGATTTAAGGGGGCTTTACAAACTTGTAGATGAATTTCACGGAGTTTTTTATGAGGGTTTTAGGGGTGTGTCAAAGCATTTCAAGGCGTTTCAATGCGTTTCAGGGCACACGGTGTCAAAATGTTGATTATTATCGAACTTTCATGTACCTCGGGTTTTTCTTTATAGAATGTTAGAATTTCGGCTATAATGTATAAATGCAAAATTTGAAAATATTCTATCGGGGAAAATTAGAGTTAGATGAGTTTTTGGCTATTTTCCATACTAAAAATCAATAATTACTATTTTAGCCCAAAAAACGTCCCATACAAAATGTATGGAAAAATTTTCGCCGATGAAATATTTTCTAGCTTTCCGATTATGAATACATAGCCCAAATACTGATCATTTTCGAAGAAAAATCCGAGGTACATGAATGTTCGATAATAATCGAAATTTTGAGGGCATTCCAGGAGATTCCAGGGGAAATTCAAAAGGCTTCGGATGCTCTCAGGTGAATCTCACGGAGGTTCCATGTGCGTTTAAGAGGCGTTTCAAAGTATTTCAAGACGTTTGCATGCGATTTGGTGTATTTCAGGGCGTTTTAAAAGGTTTCAGGATGGTTTAAGAGTGCTTCAGAGGCTCGTAGCTGAATTTAATGGAGTAAGGGTGTTTCAGGAGGTTTCTTAGAGTTTCTCAAACAGAAGATGAGTGGTAGTGGTGTTCGTGGGCAGTGGACGCCAGTGCGATGGTGCATCTAAAATAATGTGATTTTTTAGTGCTATCGCTTATAAACAGTGCCTCGGGTAACTGGTTCAGTGGTGTTGAATCACAGTCTTTGCGGGAAAAGTGAAGTTCAGTGGCTCATACCGTAAATAGTGTTAAGAAATATTGTGAAATATATTTCTAATTCTAGCCATATCTGCCATCAATTTGATGTTAGATTTTCACGTACGTGTATGATATGTAAGTGCTTGTGTATGTGACTCTCATCTCCTCTTCTGGTGAGGTGAGTATTAACTCAGTCAATCTCTTCATGAGAGTCTGAGAACTCTGCGTTCTGTTACCACCCTGCGGTAGGTAAGTAAACGATAACTTGGGCTATGCTTGTATAGGTATGCCGGGTATGCTGTTCTTCTGGACATGCTCTTCTGCGTACCTGATTACGCGTCTATACTGCGTAGATAGTTGAAAAATTACAATATGTTATTTGATTTTCAAATTTTATCACAATCGCAGTTCTTATATTTGTCATAGGAGCATGATGATATTGCGAAGTAAACATCACCTCCACAGATAAAGCTGGTGATGAAGTACTAGATTACTGCAAATTCTGCGGTGCTCTCGCTTCGTTCTGTAGAGTATCTTCTCTGCAATTAGCTTGAGCCAGTATGCTCATAGTGAGAGAATTTTTTCGACGTACTCTGTTCGATTATGTCGATAGTTAGCTCGCTATTAGAGGTGTGTACTGACAATAGGAAGCAATCAGTGAAGTACTAGATTGAAAGTAGTGAGCTGGATTTTTGTATGGTGAGATGATCAATTCTCCGTTTCTGCAATGAAATGGTGCAAACAGCGTGGGTTATATGATTTCTTGCCTAATTTGATGCTGTTTGAGCAAAAGTTTGGGTAACTGTGTTGTTGAAATTGTAAGAAATAAATAATACAACAACACAATTAACCAAACTTTTGCTCAAACAGCATCAAATTAGGACAGGAAATCATATATCCCACGCTGTTTGCACCATTTCATTGCAGAAACGGAGAATCAAAAAGAATGATCATCTCACCATACAAAAATCTAGCTCACTACTTTCAATCTAGTACTTCACTGATTGCTTCCTATTAGTGTTCAATACTATCAAGACGGAATTGCGTGTGTTCTATAAACGTATGCAATGTACATTTAGGGGAACAGCGTTTCCCAAATATATATTTTGCGGTACCCCAGTCACACGGTAGCTCGCTTTATCTTTACTGATTTTAGTGTGCTCTTGTTTAACTGGTGAGCCGCAAAATACGTGTTTAGGAAATGCGGAATTTTATGGTCACTATACAAGCTTTTCAACGGTTGTATTGATTATAAGACCTATTTCTGCATGTGCAGATTTTTTTTTTTTAGCGTGAAACGCTTTTTGTTTTAACAATGGTAGTATACGTTGGAACCTTTCAGATGCACAAACTCTGTGTATTTGGAATTCCATGTGTACCGCATATTGAATAAATGATCTGTGTTTAACACGCTATTTATTTACTTCAAAGTCTCCAAGCTCTCTTTGCAATTAATTTGTATTGGTGAGCAAGCAATCTGGCTAAGGACTTGGAGGGTATTCTGATTTCAGATTATCATTCTTTTCCTTTTCGCCGCCTCCGACTACTGAGCGTTTTCGATAAACCGCATCGTCATAATGGCTGAGCAAGTAGGTAATACTGTTGCTGGTTCAGGACTGCAAGCTGAAGATTCCTCAAAAGCATCTACTGGACGTGCAAATGAAGATATTCAGTATGCTGGAAATGGACCAGCAAATGCAAAACCGTCTACTTCAGCTAATGGCGGAAGTACCGGATTCAACGTAAGAGGTAAAAATTACTCTAAGAATCAGAGAAAGAAGCACAACCGAAAGGTGGCTTCATCTGGTAAAAAACTTACCTTGGATGCAGAGGTGAGTGATACTCGTGCTTCATTGCGTTTTCAAATAAAGTTGTTGAAAGGTTTATTTGATAACACATTGAAGGATGAGTTATTAGGGGACCTAAATGTCCTTCTTTATCAGACGTCGCCAGGCTCGTTCATTCCATCATTCTTTGGCTTCGGACTCAGATTTGGAAAGATCTGGTTTTCGCCCGAAAACCAGGAAAGCCACGACTGGTTGAAGCAAAAGCTGATGGTAATCAACGAGACGGCGAAAGATGATTTCAAGTTCGTTATAGAATCTTTCAATCTTCATCAGAACAGCATTGGCCTGAACATACCTTGCAATGCGAATGAAGATTTATCTCAGAATGATATTCTGAATAGATTGAATTTTCAAAATCCTACTATGCAGGTAAACTCCTGGAGGGTTAACAAAATCAATCCAATTGAGAAGGGTCACCGCCTGCTTTTCTGTAGCATCAGTGATGATTCTCTCAATCTTCTGAAGCAGCAAAATTTTATGGTCAACTACGGCTTCCAGAAGATTTTCGCTCGCTTTTCATCAAAGAAATGAGCCCATGTGTGCATTTCTTCTATTTTTCTCAACGTCTTTCGTAACGAACGTCCAGTTTTGGGTTGCTCGATTTTATGGCAGATGTTGAGATATTTTAATTTTTTTTCCAGTATCCTTTCGGGGGTGCAGGGAATAATGAATCATTTTTGTTTCAGATTCTAATTTATTTCCAGTATCCTTTCGGGGGTGCAGGAAGTAAAGAATCATATAAGTATCCCATTAGGGGTGCTTGTATGAAATTTAGCCTCTCTTATCCTTTTCTACGTATTCCTTCTTTCAAAACCCTTCTTCTCCCTTCCCTGCATCCTCTTTTCCTTTCGGGTAAGTGATGATTGGCTATGAAGTGCGAGGCACAAATCTCCCGTTCGATGGAGAACGTGCCGCCTGAGCCGTATATCTGATACTGATGCGATTTGGTGTATTTCAGGGCGTTTTAAAAGGTTTCAGGATGGTTTAAGAGTGCTTCAGAGGCTCGTAGCTGAATTTAATGGAGTAAGGGTGTTTCAGGTGGTTTCTTAGAGTTTCTCAAACAGATGATGTACAGGATAAATTTCATTCATGATACTCCAATAGATCACTGATTACGCTTGTAGAACCGATGACCTATGATATGGATATGAACCAAACTAATAATTCTTGTAGATACAACCAGTAGCTCTCGTAGATTCTATGGGTTACGCTTTAATCAGAGGAGCTCTTGGAGACACAAAAGGAATCATCAAACTAATTACTACCCAGCTAGGAAGCGTAGTGGTGTTGTAGGTTTAAAGCTTTTACCATCATTGATGACGTCAAACCCGACATTAATCTATCATTCACCTGTTTTTATTTTGGCCACCTAACCCAACATAGACCCAACAGTTGTTCGATGTTGATCCAACAGTTGGCCCGACATTCAATATTTTTTCAGTCTGGTGGAATTTTGCAGGTTTTTTGTGTTTCGCGCCCAGCTAGTCATTTGAATGACAATTCTCATCTAAGAAAACCCCCGAGAAACGCACCTGAAGCCCCTCCCCTCCTGAAACTCCTTTGAAAGTTCTTTGAAACTCCGCATGACCCTCTTTAAATCGCCTCTTTAAGTCACTCTCCCTTATTAAACTTATTTGCAACCTTGTACTCCATTTAGGTAATAAACTGAATCCTTTCAGGTAACAATTCTATTTAGGCAGTCCCGAATCATTACCTAAATGGAGGTTTTGGTGTACTTTAACAGATCATTGATTAGTAGATCAGTCGGCCTCAACTCCCGGGGGTTTCTCGGATATTCTTAAACTTTCAACCCTCAAATACGCCGTAAACTCTCCTTAACTCTTAACCCTGCTTTTTCCGTTGACCAACTTCATACCTTATCTTTAGTACAACTCCAAATGCTCTGAATATAATTAAATTCCATTTAGGTAACGTTACATTAATGGAGGGACCTCAATATGTTTTACCTAAATTGATTCTACCTAAAATGAGGATTGAGTGTATGCCAACCGATAATACACGATCCACCGTAGGCTTGCTTCAAGTATGTGGAACCAGGACACAAGTCAAGGTCATAAGGCACAAAGCTGCACGAATCCTCACAAGTGTTTGATTTGTTCCGGAAAACCCGTGAACAGCAAGCTCCCAACAAGTGGGGCAAGGTACCCAGAATACTTCAGAAAGGCCGTAGCGGACAAGTCACAGTGCAGGTAACGCAGCTGGACCCGAACTACTGTGACGCAGGCCAGTAACTGCTCTGTCAGGTAGTTTCTGAGTGAGGGACGGATATCGCCATCATAGCGGATCCATAACAAAAATTCGTTGGTAACGGCAACTGGGTCGCGGATGGGTCAGGAAAAATGGGGCGATATGGACGCCGGGTAATTACCCCGTCCTGGAGTTGGTGTTTACTATCTAGGAGGGCTTCGTGATTGACAAGGTAAACGGGGTCTCCTTCTGTAGCTGCTATGCCCTTGCACCGTGGTCGATCGAGCAGTTCACGCAGATGCTGGACTGTATGACGACCGTGCTGACAGGGCGAAGGCACCGGCACCGGTGTTAGCGGATGACTTCAATACCTTGGCCGTGGCATGGGTAAGCCGTTTTGCGAATCAGTGGAGTCACATCCTGTTAGAGGCCCTGATTATACTAGATGTCGACCTGGCTAATATCGGTACCAAGAATAAAGGTATTCGGTGCGGAGTCGTTAATTGACGTTACTTTTTGTAGTCCTGGCCTAACAAGTAGTTTAAACTGGAGAGTAGACGATATATATATATTCACAGCGATCACCTGGCGGTATCGACCACAACAATAGCAGGCAGTGGGTAGAGAAAGCGGCGGCTAGGCCAAGGTCAAGCCCTCTAAGTGGAAGACATAATACTTCGACAAAGGGGTATTTAGGGAAGCGCTCCGCCGTGATCCTTGGTTTAGACGGCGACGAGCTGGTAGCGGCGGTGCTCTCGCGTGCATGCGATGCGGAAATATCTAGGCAAGTTTACCCTAGAAATGGGACCCAAGCGATTGCGGACTTGCGCCGCGTCTGCCTACGGTGCAAGCACGAACTGAAGAAGAACGAAATTCTCGGCGGGTGGTGTTCGCCGCTGCAAAAGCTGCACTGAAGACCGTGGGCAAGCAAAAAGGCTTGCTTTGAGGGTCTCTGTCAGAGTGCCAATGCGAATCCGTGGGGTAATGCCTACAGGATCGTGATGTTCAAGACAAGAGGTGTAATGGCTCCTAAAGAGCAATCTCCACAGATGTTAGAGAGGATCATCGAGGGCCTTTTTCCGCATTATAATGAAAGTACTCTGCTTCCTTTCGTAGGGCAGCTGATGACTGGGGCTGACGATGAGGAGAGGGTCACCGATGTGAAACTTACGGGGATAGCAAAGTCCCTTAGCGTAGGTAAGGCCCCCGGTCCAGACAGAGTTTTGAACCTGGTCTTAAAAGTAGCTATTGCAGAGGCTCTCGAGATGTTCAGGTCTGCGGCAGGGAATGATCCTCAACAGACGCTATCCTGTCGGTTACAAAGACCGCCGAGATAACGCTTCAGCGTAAGAGGAGGGGGACTCGCTACTGTACAATAGTGACTTTGGATGTAAGGAACGCGTTCAAGAGCGCAAGTTAGGCGGCTATTGCCGATGCGCTCCTGCGTCGAGATTGTCCTAAATCGTCTGGAGATACCCGGGTACTATTTTACGACACGGAGGCCCCGCAAGATTCCATCCTGGGTCCGATGTTATGGAATGTCATGTACGACGAGGTATGGATGTCAAAGTTCCCGGTGGGAGCGGCAATCGTCGGCTTCGCAGACGGCATTACTTTGGAGGTCTACGGTGAATCGATCGAATAAGTAAAATCGACTGCAACCCACTCGATCGCAGTTGTGGAGGAGTGGATAAGATACAGGAAACTGGAATTGGCCTAGGAATTGGCCCATCACATAACCAAGATGGTGATTGTGAACAACCGAAAGTCGGAGCAGCAAGCGGTGATCAATGTAGGCTATTGCACTATCACTTTGAAGCTTGAAGCAAAAACTTTGGGGTGATGATCGACGATAAGATTACCTTTGGTAGCCACCTTTGATTACGCCTGCAAAAGAGTATCCACAGCTATAGTGACACTGTTCCGGATGACGTTCAATACCTCTGCGAAGAGGACACAACTCCGGACAATCTTGTCCAGAGGATGTGTAGGGATGAGTTTGGATGGAATGCCATTTCAACAGCTATCACCCACATCGCCGTCTTGAAGCTTCAGAGGAAGAGGCACGTGAGAATGGCTAGTTCAGATACTGTACAAGAGGTGATCCAGGGGTTTGGAGTCGGCTACGTAGGTCATACCGGTGTCCTACGGTCAAAATTCACCCTTTTATAGCGATTATGTGGCCGCGGAGAGAATATCCTAGTAGCGTTGCTTTCGTGGCGTTGGTCTACTGCGTTGGATCCGCTCCCGCGGTTGGAAAGGGGTGTATCTGACAGGGCCTGAAGGGTAGTGATACCTTTGCTTTCTGCAGATCAGATCGTGTTGCACATAGGTATCAGTTCTTGAAGCTTGCAAAGCAGTTGGGCACGGGCGTGGTGGTTGACCCTGCTCACCTTCCGAGAACAAAGAAAGTGGTGAGAACCACTCGAGAAACTGGCTCAGCGCCAGTATGCTACCTTGGTGGACTCCTCAAAGCGAGTCATCGATGACCGTTGCTGCAGGCTACACAGCTAACCTTGTGGGTGCGATGTGCACAAGCCCTGCTTCTTGGTGATTGCGGATTGACGAATATTGGAACCATGGGAGTGTTTTCAATGGGTCACGGAGGAAGTAATACTGGCTTTTGGTTTTGTTGTAGAAGACGATCCTTAACCCCACACTACCTGGACCTACCTGTTCAAGTGTCTGTTGAGCAGACTATCGCCCCATTATTACTTAGAGAATATAAAGCATACCAACTTCACCTCGATCAACGGTACAATGGAAAGCGAGAAAGCGAAAAACCATATCGAAATGAAACCGAAATGGGTTGCCATAGGAAAGGGTGAAGGAAATCGAATCGACCTGCCCGCCCGCCCTCGTTTCGCACCCTCCGCCTCTATCAGGAAGATGTACGACCGATCCGTGCGTCTCGTAAAACGTCGTGGAGCCACCATATTTTTCGGTTGAAATGTGTTTCTTTCGCTCAGCTTCCGATCCGGTGCCGAAGGGGAACTGCCGAATCCGAAAAGACCGGGAACGATATTGAGAACAGGGCAAATATTTGCCTACTGGCGAACTGCACAAATATGCGAACAATTTTGTGCGAAATTTTCAAATTCGATCCGACCTTGATTCGGCGGACAGTTGTTGGAGGGGAGAAACGTCTGTCTGTTTCTGTTCTCCCGATGCGATGTGTTCCCGTTTCAATTTGTGTGTGACCGCAACTGAATGGTTGATTGCGGCTAGCAGCAGCAGGGGCTGGGTCGTCGAGGGCTGGGCAATGGGCATGACATGACAGCCAGACATTCAATGGAAGAACAGTATGGTATCTCATATTTGTTTGGAATTTGGAGCGTTCCGATCATTTTGCTGCCACTGTCTCTTCTTCCAGTTGGAGGGCACTGAGAGTTAAAGGCAGGATGGCGGAAAATTTCAAGCAACAGTGGAGAGATGTACCGTTAGTGGGGTTAAAAATTGCTGTAATGAAGAAATAGTTATATAACAGTTAACTTGCATTTGAAGCTTCTACACACCAGATTTCCAGGAAATGCAGAGTTTAGGTTCAAGTATCGGATAGTCTTTTATGTCCACACATAGCCAACATATTAGGTTCCGTTTTGCCCCCCGGTCCCCACGTCCTTCAGATCTAAGGGGGCCTGGTTGTGCGGAAGCCTAAACTGTGCGGTTTCAACAATATGATAGCCCGTCGTCGTCGCCAAGGTTTCACAGCTATGGAGAATGGATGAAGCACCCAGTTCAGAGCATTGGCCGTTGAATAGAATGCGGATGTCTCTTCAAGATGAAGCAAGCAGCATCGCTGTGTATAAGTAAGCTCTCAACTCAATATCATCCTTCGGGAAGGCACTCACCGCGGCTGATGACGATGGATGATATGTGGCATACGCGCGCGCGGCGGCACGATATTAGATTCCTTCGGGATGGTTTTTCAAGGATGAGCACTTCGGGCGGACGAGCAGCAATGGTGAGAAGATGTATTTTTTTCTGCGCTTCCCAAGGAGTCGTTTGGAATTATTGCCAAGTTGGAATGTTTTCGCCATGCAAGATGTGTCAATAATAGACCGACACGCCAGCGAAAAGAGGATGCTTGTTCAAGCACTTCAAGCTGAGAGGTGAGAGATGGTCGTTTAGCAGCATCGAGGACGCGGTTCAACTTTTATGTCACTACTATATCTTTCAATGATATCATCCCAGAAGGCATTCAAGATGATATCGAAAGAACTTGGTGCTGTTTACTTTAGCATCATTCGCACAGCATTCATAAGTTACAGAACTATTCAATTATTTGTAGAAAGTACGGTGGCTGACACAATTGAGGGACCCAGATGCAAAGGGGTGTAAACGACCATTTTATCGATTTTGAAATGAACATACTATAAATTCTTCATATTTCAAACTTTCAGGAACTTTTTAAGATTATTTAGACGATGATAAGAAAAATTACAATAAATAGGAGGAAATTGGGTCGATCTTGAAACACACATTTTGTATGGGATGAAAATTTGGGGGAAAACTTCAAACCTCATTTACTCGAAAGAGGGTTTTTGTAACATACACTCCTTTGCTTCTAACTCTCTATATCATAATCAATATGTTTTAAATGGACGAAAATATTAAAAACTTGAATAAAATCCCTTAAATTCTACTACTAGTTCTAATCTTTGGACAGATAGGACTATTTCAACTGAGATTTCATCTTCAGTATCGAGTGTCGGGAGTTTCAGATAGGTTTCAGTGGATTTCTCTGGGACCCCTGGGGTTCCTATGCACGCTTAAAAATCCGTTCCAAAATTCGTGAACTAAATATCATGAGAAACGGAACCAATACATGTTTTAAATTCGTGATACATTTCCCGTAAACGTGATCAAGGCATCCAGTTCTTCTGATATACTGTCGTAAATATAAGAACAAAAATCACGCTTGATCAGCCATACGGTTCATTTAGTAACGCGTTCAAATTCGAGAACTGGAATCACGATCGTCAGAGTTCAAACAAACATATTCGTGATTTTATTCCCAATAGCATGAACTGACTTCACGCGCGCTGTCATTGTTGATAACGCACGCTCGAAAACAAAACCCACCCGGTAGTGATCGTTAACATAAGTGCCGAGATATGTACTTTATTTTAGTTCCCGTGTCCGCTTGAAATATAAAACAAATATTGATAAACCGTGAGTGCAGTGCTGTGGATAAAGAATAAATTTTAGCAGTTAAGGTACTTCGTCTAGTGAGCTAGAGATTCCCTCTTCTTGTGCTGCCGCAGATTTCTGCCGTTTGCTGCTGTTTCCCCGAATCATGTATATGTCGTTCCTGTTTTCAGTGAAGGAAAATTCTACAACCATCGTTAAATTATCTGTTCTCCTGGCAATTGTAAGTATAGTGCAAAATGACGAAAATTGAATAATAAAGCAGGGCCCATGTGAGTGAAAATCGTAAAAAATATTTTTTGTTCTTTTCTGCTCCCAATCCGACGTTTTATTACAGACCGTGAACTATGATCACGGTACCAAGAACAGGCTCTTATTGCCGTGATCAAAGTTCCTGTTGCCATGAACGAAGTTCCTGTCTCCGTGAACTTGGTTTCCAATTCCAGAACACAGTTCACCATTACGTGATTTTTGTTTTTGGGACAGTGTCTGCCAAAGGCGTTACGTTTCTGTTCTGGAATAGAGTTCACAAATTTGTGATTTTACTTCATGGTGTATATTTGTAAGAGAAAATCTTGCTCGTTCTGAAATTCGTGACTGATTGTGGACGGTTTCCAGAACGGATTTTTTTCGCGTGTGGGCTTCTAAGAAATGTACATAAATCATGTCCCGTGAAAATTGTTCATTCTTAATAACTCCTTCCCTCTGTGTCACACTTTTTGTATGAGAACTCAACATTTTTTTGTACAAGTCTTTCGAAATAACGAACTCTCTAAACTGTCCAGGTGAAAGTTAGACACTGACGTCACCTTTACGAATACTATTACAAAATATTAAATATATCAATAATTCCAAATTATGATTCTCCAAAAATTTTAAAGTATGTTTGCATATAATTGCTTTGTTTTTTTGCTAAAAGTTTAGCTTGTGATTTTTTTTCTGCTTTGTGAAATATTATTATTTGGAAATAACACATTTTTGCGATTTTTTTTTGGCACATCTGCATCAGAAAATATTTTAAATCTTAATTTTTTCAAGTAAAAACGCTAAAAAAAAGTTCAAAAACTGTTTTCTGACTATTAAATTTTACTTTTGAAATAATTCCGGCTGTGAAAATTTAACGTGCACCCGAGCAGAGGAAAATATCAAATTTATAACAACAGAATCACATGACCAGTTTTTATATAATAATTTGTTATTAATAACTTATCAAAGTATTACTTTTTCATAACATGTTTTGTTGGGTAATCTTAGTATGTTATGTTCAAATTATTGAGGTTCATCTACTAAATAACATTTCAATAGTATGCTTTGTTGTAGACCAAGTTTTGTTATTATTTTACAATTGAAAATGTACAAATATATGATGAACTATAACATAACAATAACAATTTTCCAAATTCACTGCAAGATTCATTGTGATTAAGTTGTTATTGAAGAAACAAAACATATTATTAAGTTGGTATTCCCGGAACATTGTTTTGTTATGATTTTTGTTATTTTGCCGCCTATGACAGACAAGTTTATAACACAATAAGATATGTTAATAACATAAAAATGACTGATTTCATTATACAGTTATTATGCCAAAATAACATATTTTATTATGCTGTTGATATTCTCTTCTGCTCGGGCAATAAAGAGTTGTATATTTTGTCAGATTGCACAACTTTGCCGAGGAAGCGAAGTTTCTAGGACTTAAAACTAAAAAGTAAGATGGTGGCCCCACCTATGCAAACTACTAAACTATTGGCAATCAATGCCTCTAATTAATACAAAAAATTTTGTCGCAGGCACCATTTGCCGCAAATGCTTGGTTATGTGTCCGTCTAAATTACGATCTTGAAACGTAGTGCACTGAAATGCTCCTAAAACCCTTTGAAAACGACTGGAGCGCCTCTGCAACTCTCTGAAACAGCCTGAAACGCCCCTGGGACTCCCTGATGCTTCCTGAAACAACCGTGAAACTCAAAGGAACGCCCATGAAACTCCTTGAAAACCCCTGGATTACTACTGACAACTCCTGAAACCCCCTAAAACGTCTTTGAAGCACACTCTGAACAGTCATGAAACTCCCTTGAACGCCACTGTTCTCTGAAATCCACTGAAACAGTCTGGAACACCTCTGAAACCTCTTAAAACACCTCTGGCTCGCCCTCGGGACCACATGAAGCCCCCTGGATCATCCTGAAGCTCACTGGAACGCTCTTGAAACGCCTTAAAACCCCTGAATTGCTAACCCTCTGAATCTCACTGAAACACCTTGAAACGTCCCTGAAACATCTTAAAACGCCCCTAGAACCCGTCCAAATACCTTGGAACACTCATACTACTCCTTGGAACGCTCCTAAAAGCCCTTGAAATTCCTTTCAACGCTCTCAAACTCGCTGAAACTCACTGAAACACACAGGAATATCCCTGAAACCCATGGAACGCTTCTGGGCTCCCTCTGAAACACCCCTGGAACTTTCTAGAACACCCCTTCGAAACCCTAGAAACACCCCTGAAATCCCTTGAGAACTCCTGGAACGCCCCTGAAACCCTCTGAAACATCCTGGAATGTTCCCGAAACACCATTGAACGTCCATGGAACGCCCCTAGGACACCCTTGAAACTCTCTGAAACCACCTAAAACGTCTTTGATATCGCCTGAAACCCCCTGGTATACTTCTGAAACTTCCTGAAACACCCCTGAACCCTTGGAACGTTTCTTAATCCCTGCTTGAACACCCTGGAATATCCCTCAAACCCCATGAAATTCTTCTGGAACACCCCTGAAACGTCCCTGAAATTCCTTTGAATTTTTCTGGAACACCCGGTAACCTGGAACAACCCGGGGATCTGCTGAAATGCCTAGAAACACCTCTGAAACGTTTCTGAGACCTCTTGAAAACCATTTGGAACGCTCCTGAAACCCATTGATAACGGCTTTGGGATAAACCTGCCTATGCCAGAAAACCCCTGATTAAAAAAAGATAAAAAAAAACATTGATAACTTCTTTAACGCTCCTGAAACCGTCTGAAACCCGCTGGAACACCATAGAATGTTCCTGAAACACCATAGAACGCCCCTGGGATGCCCCTGTAACTCTCTGGATCGTCCCCCCCCCTTTAAAAGCCCTCTGAATGCTTATGAAACCACCTAGAGTACCCCTGAAACAAGAGATGGACAAAACAGTGTTTTAAGAGAATCATTCTCAATTGAACAATTCTTTAGAGAGAACTAGTTCTTGTGAAACGTTCAGTAGTTTTTTTCATCGTTGTTTTGTGAATCTAAAGTAGTATTTGTACTTAGGTAATCAACATATTACAACCCTACTAGTCAAATCAAGTCATTCCACGTGATCACTTAAATCATTTTATGTTCTTTAAATTCAAACCTGCATAACTAATAGAACCGTTATTTCTCAATTGTCGTTCTCCAACCACCTGCATGTCACCGGAGATCTGTTTTACGAGATGACTTGGAAGATCCTCTACAACATTGACTCTCTCAGAAACCAGAAACGGTCCACTCATCTCTACCTGAAACCTGGATTGAAACTCCCTGGAACGCCCCTGGAAGTTCTTGCAAACTGTTGGAACACCCTGGAGCGCTATGCAACGCCCTGAAATCCCCTCGAACACCCGTAGAGTGCCCCTGAGATCCTCTAAAGCTTCCTATAACACCCCTGAAGCTCTCGGGAACGCCACTTAAACCTCCTGCAACCCCCTGAACCGGCTGGAATATCTCAGGTACGCCTCTAAAACCCAAAGGACTCCCACGGAACCCCATGGAACGCCTCTGAAAGCCCTTTAGCATTTCTGGAACGGACCTGGGCCCCCTGAAACCCCGAGAACATCAATAAACCCTTTGGTGAGTGATTTTGATGATTACGGCTGTCAATATTTGTTGCGTAGGATTCATTTGAATGTAGCGTCAAGATGCACGAGTGTTGCAGCAGGCCCGGATTAAGGAATGTGGGGGCCCGGGGCCCGAGCGGTTGTGAAGGCCCCTCGGAGATACAAATGCGATGAGCAATACAGTTTTTCTTTGGTTATGAGTAGTACTTGAACCAAATACAGTTTTTGTGGGGGCCCTTAAAATATGGGGGCCCGGGGCCCAAGCCCCCCCCCCCCCCTTCCCCTTAGATCCGGCCCTGGTTGCAGATATGCTTTAACGTGACGATAAAGTTCATTTTTACGCAGGCAGATGTGACTTAGACGTAAGAGTTCACCCATTATTTTTAAAGAAACTCCTACGAGAGAAAGAAAGTTCTTTCGAAAGTTTTTCCAGAAATTTTCCAAGGAGTTGTTCTGAGGAATTCCCCTAGTTTCATTGAAAACTCTTCCAGTTGTTCTGAAATAAAAAATGCATCCATCAGATAGTAAATCCAGATGAACCTTCAGGACCTCCAAAAATTATTTCAAAAATTCTTCCAGATATTTCATCTTTCAGATTTTTTTTTTGAAATTTCTCCAGAGGTTCTTTCGGAACTTCTTCAAGAACTTTCCAAAAATATACCAAGAGCTCGCCCGGGAATTCTGAAATTCGAACAGAAGTTTTTTCGATGCACACGTATCGGATTTCTTCGGAAATTTTTCCTTCAATAAATGTTTCCAGATGTTCTTTCAGAACTCTAGAATCATTCAAATGTACACGAGGAAGCTCTTCCAGAAGTTCTTCCAGGAAATTTCTCCGAGAAATTTTCTAGGAAGTGCTCTGAAAGTTGTTCCAGACGTTATTTAGATTATTTTTTTCCAAAAACACTTCTATGAATTTCACTTTTGCAGGGCTTCTAGAAGAGCCTCTCCAGGATTTATTTTAGGGGTTCTTACCAAAACATTCTCAAAAGTTTCCAAAAAAACTTGCAGCAATATCTCCAGGATTTAACTCTGAAGTTCCTCCTGGAATATTTGCAAGAGTTTCTTGAGCTATGTTCCTAAGAGCTTTTTTTCATGTATTCTTGTAGAAGTTCCTCTGAGAAAATTTATTCCAGGGAATCAGCGGATTTCTGAATTTCTTCTGAATTTCTGAAAAAATATCTTAAGGAAATCTGTAAAGTATATCCGGGAGGAATTCCTAAGAGATTGTTTAGAGGAATTTCTGAAGGATTTCTGAGCGCAGAAATCCTTCAGAAATTCCTCTAAACAATCTCTTAGGATTCCTCCCGGATATACTTTACAGATTTCCTTAAGATATTTTTTCAGAAATTCTTCTTTTCGACTCGATTCGATCAGAAATGTTTTCCGAAAATTCCACCAAGAATAAATGTCACGAACTTGGTGAATCCAGCAATTATTCCATGGTGCTCTTCAGGAGATTTTCTAAGAATTTCTCCTAGGCCTAAGCTTCAGAATTTTGCCCTATCCCTTTGATATTTCTGAATTCTCCATAGATTTTTCCGTGCAGTATTTTTTTGAGAATTTTTTCAACGGATTTCTTTAGGAATAAATTTATTCAGGAATCCTCCCAAGAATTTTTCCGAGAGTTTCCGTTTTTTACAGAACCCTAAAGATTTTTTTCCAGAGTATACTGCATAACCTCCGACAAGAATTCCTTCGGTTTTTTCTTCAAACTTTCCTCCAGGATTTTCTTCATCGATTCTTCTAAGATTTCTTACGTCCGTTCCTCTAAAAGTTCCATCAAGGATTTCCTTAGAAACGCCTACAAGAATTCCTTCAGATTTTTTTTCGGAAATTCCAGTTTAGATTCCTTCAGCAATATTTCCAAGGATTAATGAAATGATTATTTCAGGATTTTCTCCATGAATCCATCCAAAGAGATCCCTCCAGGAATATCTTCAGGAATTCTTCTAGCATTTCTTCCGTATTCCCCAAAGAACCCTTTGAGGGATTTCCGCAGGAATTATTTCAATAACTTATGCAGGGATTTATCCTTAAATACCTCGTAGGACATCGTCAAGATTTTTTCCAGGAATTCTTTTAACCCTCCAATTCCCAACCCCGCCTTTAGACGGGGTATAGTTTGAGCATTTTTGTAATTTTTGTATCGTGGGAGATCAAAATTTTTATATTTTTGGCTGATATTTAGGACTGTTTTGTATATTTCAAAATGGTTTTTGGTGTATTTTAAAGCAAATTCATTTTTTTTAATCATTGAAAATTTGATGTTTTAGTCACCTCTAGAAGTCATTGTTTATTTTGCATTAAATAGCTACAATTAACATATTTTAAATTTTTCCCAAATCATTATATCATTTATAGTTTAAAGGAATCGAATACACTCTTAAATTATTGTCCTTAACATTACACGGAAAATCAAATTTTCCATGAAAAAAATTTAAAATAAAAATATTTCAACAATAATCATAAATTCTCAAAATGTGTCCATCTCAAAAAAATCCGTACCCTAAATAGGCTTCCAGAATGTTCAATGTTGAATGTTGAATGAGAATGTTCAAAAATAAAAATTAGAAAAATCAAAAACTGAAATTCACGAAATCGAGAATTAAAAAGAATCATCTTCCAAAACATGTTTAAATCGATTTTAGATGACGAAAAATGATATTTAGATCAAAATAAAAAATTTGGGTATTAAAGGGTTAAGGATACTACAAATTTCTTCGGAAATCTTTGAAAGAATCATCTGGAAATACTTTGAGGATTCCTCTAGAAAATCTTCATAGACTGCTTTAAAAATTCTTCTAAGAAACTTTTATGCACTTCTCCAGGAATTCTTCCAAGGATTTCTCTGGGAATTCCTTAAATTGTTTCAATGGCTTAAGAGTATTTTTTCAAGGATTCCTCTAAAAATCTTCTATAAACGCTTCAAAGAACTCTTATAAGAGTTCATGCTAATATTATTGCTAATATTCCTCCAGAAATTCTCTTACAGTTTCTTCAGGAATTCAAATTCTTTCTTAAGTTTCTCCAGGGACTCAGCTAAAAATTACTTCAAGAAATGTCCGGGATTTGTTTTCAATCGGTTCATTCAGCATTCCCTTAAAGTTTTTCAAAAAAAAAATCCTTTTGTAAATTTCTCCAAAAACTTTTGAAAATATTACTAAAGCATTTTTTCCACAGATTTCTCCAAGTGTTCCCTCAAAAGTACTTCTCCAGGTATATCTCAAAAAGTTTCTCAGGGTAGCCTTCTTTTGAGTTACTTCTAGGATTTCTTCAGATATTTCTGCAGCGAAATTTAAAAAATCTTCGAAAAATCTTGAACAGTTCAGGAGGAATTACTTGATTATTTTATGAAAGAATTCCTTTTTCTTTAATGTGTCTTGGACAAATATTTAAAGAAATCTATTTGACATTTTCAGCAGAAAATCTCAAAAAGAATATTGAGGAAAACCTTGCAATATTCCATGACAAATCAGTGCATTTTTTAAGTTATTTTTTTCTGGAGTTGCCTAGAATATCTAGAGGAATCTACAGAACAAGCTTCTGAAGTAATCCACAAAAGGGTTGCCTAGAAAAAAACCCTTGAAAAAAAACTACAATAAAAATCTCTGACAGGCAATCCCCAGATGGAACTCCTGAAGATATCCTCAGAAGAACCTCCTGGAGAAATCCAAAGAATAAACTCCTGGAGTATTTCCCAGTCATTACTTCTAAAGGAGTTCCCAGAATCAAGTCCCGAAGGGATCCCCAAACAAATCTTCTGGGAAATGGTGGAGGAACTCGTGGGAAGCCCCCAGAAGGGACTCCAGGAGAAATATTCAAAAATTCCAGGAAAAATTTCCAGAAGAAATTCGTGAACTCTAAACATGAAATTTTCACCTAGAGGAGAGGGGGGTTGGTCTTTGACCACTCCCCCCCCCCCCTTCCCCCAACCTGATCACGGTGTTTATGGATGACCCGAGAGGGAAATCAAGGAGGAACCTCTAGGAGAAACTACTGGAGGAATCCCCAGAGAGAATCCCTGAAGAAATCCCCAAAGGGAGGCAACCCCAGAGGGAAATCCTGCATGAATTCTCGGGGAGAGTTTCTCCGGGAGCAATCCGCGGTGGAAACTCTCGGAGGAATCCCCATAGGGAACTTCTGCAAGAATCGCCAGACGGAGGTCCTGGAGGAATCCCTGGATGAAAATCCTGAAGGAATCTTCAGATGGAGCTGCCGGTGGAATAAAACTCAATAAAAAAAGGAACAACAATCACAATAAGAACTGCTTGAACTATAACTCTTTATGCTACAAAAATAATACAACTTATGAAGACAGATCTCGTTCTACAAGAGAAGTTTATCCCCCTGAAACAATAGTAACTCTGCTGTCACGGTCCTTGTTAACTCTTTTAAGTAATCCCTAGCATCATCCCTCTACTCGACTCAAGTAGGTATCTGTAGTCTGCTGAATGCCCTCCCATGCATTAAGACAAACATCCACCAGCCAGAAGTATCAAATACACATTTTCTCATAGTGCCAACACCATTATGTACTGTTAATTTTAATTAAGAGTTTTACGAGAGCGACTTGTCAGAGTCAGAGTGCGTCGTTGGAC
This sequence comes from Aedes albopictus, assembly GCF_035046485.1. Classification (NCBI taxonomy): domain Eukaryota; kingdom Metazoa; phylum Arthropoda; class Insecta; order Diptera; family Culicidae; genus Aedes; species Aedes albopictus. The sequence continues at coordinate 86,255,704 of NC_085138.1, read as the reverse complement.
TCATCCGAAGCTTTGCGTATGAACTTTATGACAACGCCAACGGAAGTCGCACTCGAACACACACACAAACACAAACACAGACCAAGAACCACAAAGAGAAAAATCGCCCAGCGTTGCCACCTCTCATCTATGCCCACATACTCAGTTTCATCCGAGTTTGGACACCGAAGCCACCCGGTATTAAATTTAACACGCCTCAGCGGCTTTTATTTCGACGAAATTCAAGCTTGTCTCCGATTATCTAAAATTAGAAGGAAAAAACAATCCCGACGACGACGACGACGAGGAGGAGGATACACAGTGTGGCCGGTCGTCGGTGGCAGAATAAAGAGCTGATGCGGCAAAACTTGCTTGGCCAGAACCGGGCTTACGGCCGGCCTGCTCCCTCAGGCACTCTGAAGGGACCAAAGCAACAGCAGCAGCAGCGGTTAATGGACCTGAACAGGTTTAACCTAATTTAATGGAATAGGCTGGGCTTCTGGCTTGAGGCTGAAATGTGAAGGGTACATGGAAATGAAGATTTTGACAAGCAAGAACAATCAAATGAACAAAAAAACTAAGTCATTATATCATCTCATCAGGTTTTTGTAAGATGAGTTATCCGAGTTTACAAGAAATCATTACAATATTTCAAAAAGAAATCTTAACGACCAGAGAAAATTTTAAGGATATAGTGTTCTGAAATTCACAAAAGCATGCTACAGTTTCACCGTGATGGAAGATGGCCGCTCAAATTTTAATATCTAAACAGCTGAAAAACTTCCGATTTATTTATGGAAATTGCTACTTTTTATGCAACACTCAACCAGCAGCCCCCAAATCGTCCATTGCCCTTTGCCTAAAAGCTCATTCTCATTTCGTTGCCTTGTGTATTGGATAAGTCATGTGTATGAGGACGATGCCTATATAGTCGACTCCACGTGTTCAGCAAGACCGTTTCCAGGATATCTGGGTTCGATTTCTGGTTGGTCCAGAAACATTTTGCAATGGAACTTTGCTTGATTGACCTATATGATCATTGGCAAGAAAGCTCTCAGTGCGCTACAGCTCTAACTGTGGAGGTGCCTAAAGGACACTGAACTTCGAAGCAGACTCTGTTCCAATGGGTACGTCAAGTCAGCAAGGAGACGAACGTGGAACCAAAACCCACCCACCCAAGCAGTATGGAACCGTTCCGGAAACCGTCGTCGTAGTCGCCCATCCTCCCCGTCTCGATGACACACCGTCCGTCGCGTCATCTAGGTATATCAGAACAGAGAGCTTTTGATGCTACTGAAAATAGACAGCGACGGCGGGGCATGGCACGATGACGACGTTTACGGCACGAGAATCAGATTACATCGGTACTCAGTAGGGGGAATCCATGTGTTGGTTGTTTTTTCCGGTTGAACAGGCTCATCACAGCTGCCTGCCAGGTGGGTGGATGATGATGACGACGACGACGACGGTGACGATGGCGACGGCTGGCGGCCGGCGTTCGGTAGCAAAATGTGCACAGTCCACTGACCTGATGGGCGGGCGACAAGATAATCACAGCGGGCAGCTTCCGTTGCGGCAATTGGTGATGAATATGTATGTGTGTGGGGGGTGTGTGGTGCGGGGTTTACGTTACATCCGCTCTTCCATACACTCATAATGATATTCATGGAATAAAGCTCCGCAGGGGGTTCATAGAGATTGATGGCGAAGGCATCGAGAAGGGCCATTTAAAGTGCCTTAAATGGCGTTACCACGTCATGTGTACAGAGTAATTTGGTGCCACTGGCCAACATTGCAAACGATGTTCTAATTTGTTTGTGATTCACATCGAATTAAGGTAAACAGCGTTATCCAAATCCAGATACAAATAAAAGTTAGGACAACCATATTATGCTGAGTGTGCATATGCTGACTGCACTACCCAGTCAACCAGTAACCGTATAAGATGTTGCATAGGATGATAAAGTGGAGGCCATATTTATTTATTTATTGTTTCTCTTCATCTGATCTACTTGGATCTTAATGAAGTGTGGCTGGGAAAAGCCCTAATCAGGCGTAAAAACCCGCATCTTTGAAGTAATACATGACAAACAATTACAATTAATTACATATACGATACAACTTATCTAACTAATGCGAACATTATAGAAGAACAAAAAATCTAACGAAACACATCAATGAAAGTCAAACTGTTCAAATACATTGTTAAAATTTAAAATCATAAACCTTATGGGATCATGTTGTCCGTATCGACTATTACGTGGATCCAAATGTAGGAAATTGCGGCGCCGTAGTGGTCGTTCTGGAACATATATACGGAGCTCTGACAGTAAAGAAGGAGCATCAATCTCACCGTTCAAAAGTTTTCCAATGAAATTGGATTGCATTGACGACCTCCTACTCGCTAAAGTTTCCAACCCTAACAGCATACACCGGTGCTCATACGGCGGAAGATGAACAGCGTCACGCCAGGGAAGACTCCGAAGCGCTAATCGCACAAACTTTCGTTGCACAGCCTCAAAACGGTCGATCCAATTCTGACTATATGGGCACCAAACTACTACTGCTGATTCCAGAATGGAGCGAACTAAAGCGCAGTATAGCGATTTAAGGCATAAAGGATCACGAAAGCCATCAGCAATCTTAAACATAAATCCCAGCTGTTTATTTGCTCTAGAAAGCACATCATCGTAGTGAGGCCTGAAAGTCATCTCCGTAATTAATTTCATTTCTACATTCCAGCGTTTCACCTGATAAGGAGTAGTCATATAGAATTGGATTCCTTTTTCTGCAAAACGTTATAGCAATGCATTTTCCCACGCAGAGTTCTAAACCATTACGCCTGCTCCAGCATTCAAAAGAGCTTAACGCTGCCTGTAATGCTACACAGTCTTCAATGCAGGTGATAACGATGAAAATTTTCACGTCGTCCGCATAGAAAATGCGTTCGCCACGGGGCAGTACATACGCTACGTCGTTGGTGAACAGCGAAAATAAAAGCGGTCCGAGATTGCTTCCCTGTGGTACTCCAGAGCGAATGGTAATAGAATCCGAATGATTCCAGCCGATACGCATTTTCATAGACCGACCAGACAGATACGAGTTAAACCATCGGACAAAACCATCTGATATTCCAAGTTTTTTGAGCTTATTGAGCAGCATGCAATGGTTCACACGATCAAACGCTGATTTGAAATCCGTATATATCACGTCCACTTGTTTTCCAGCATCCATTGAACGAATACAGAGTGAAGTGAATTCGACGAGATTAGTAGCCACTGATCGTTTCGGGAAAAAGCCATGTTGAGCCGTGGAAATGTAGTTCTTGCAAGATTCGAAAAGCATGTTTTTCACGATAATCTCAAATACGTTCGAGCATGCAGTTAAAGATGTTATCCCTCTATAATAACTATATTCCGCTTGTCGCCCTTCTTGAAAACAGGTGAAAGGAAGGAAGTCTTCCAACTGGTCGGAAAGGTTCCTTGCTG